>NW_010418335.1:1770-28607 GCF_000710305.1 Buceros rhinoceros silvestris | reverse complement strand
TCCTGCTGGCTCACAGGGCTGAGTGCACGTGCTGACATGCTCAGAGTGAGCAGCAAGCAGCGTTGAGCAGGCTGGCTTTAAGCTCTGCTAAGAGGGTATTACAATAATTGAGCTTTCTGGTAACAAGGTCTGTGTTGCTATATTTGTGATAGGCATGGGATAAACTAAGCACGCAGCCGGTGCATGCAGCAGAACTGGAGGAGGGGGTTGAAGGAGCCTCTTTGGCACCAGAATTGGAAACCTGGCTTCAACTTAAGCAATGGCAAAACTCCATTAACTTCAGTTTGAGCTTGTGCTTGCCAGGTACTTTTCCAGGAGCACTGTGGCCTAGTGAGTACCAGCACTAGGTACTCTGAAACACAGTTCTTCAAAGTGCAGGGGAAGACAGTAGAAATAATTCCATCTAGTATTGTCACCCAACACCTGCTTTTACCAGTTCGGAGAAGAAATGTCTCCCGCTGCACAAGGGCATGCCTCTCCTCCTCTATGGCTGAAATAGAAATCAGGATGTTGTTGACATTATATATAAATTCCACTAAGGCATTTGATCTTTATTATATTTTTCATCTGTTCTGATCTGTCTCAAACTTACTGCATTTCTCACATGGTAAAATCTGGGAGAAGACCTGGCGTAGACTGCATTCTCCCACGCGCATTTTCCCATGTCTCATTTCCATTCAGAAAACCCTCTTCATCTATAGTCCCAGATCCTTTGTCCAACAACATGAAGTCTGACTCAGAGAAATGTTTAATTTCCAGTGAGTCTCACATTCCTCTGGGTTCTGAATCAGGCAGATGCCTACACATTCACTTGGCTGTGAAAAATGCAGGGACACTGGCTCTTCCTGGCTCATTTGCCCTCTCTGACCCACATCACTTTCTTTCAGCTGTTTTCTGGGAGAGGCTTGTTGCAGGGAGTCTGTTTAGGGAAATCTAAAGAGCTATGGATATACAGAGGTAAGGTGTTCTGGGGAGATGGTGTTCTGGGGAGATGGTGTCCTGACAGAGCTGGGTAGGCAGTTCCTCCACATTGCCAACACAGTGGCCTCCTGGGCTTTCTCCTCACAGCAGGGTCTCTAGTCAGGCTATGGGAGGGTCAGGCACTTTCAGAGGCAGGTCAGTGTGTTGGAGACCTGCTGTGCTCTTTGCCAGTGCCTGCTGTCTCCTGGAAAGGCCCGGCAGCCCTGCTTTTACATCAGGGTTCTCAGCTAACATTAATACCAGGTCACAGAAATCGGGGACCCAGTTTTCTCTTGTGGCTTAAACTAGGCACTTATGGGCTTTAGTCTTGATAAGCTTAGGCAGTAGTGAGCTAGGGATTTGAAGATCAAAAGTTGAGAGTTAGACAGGATTTAGGTATGCAAGTCTTCTCTGGATGGAGCCCTTTGTCTAACCTTTTTGGTTAACATCATTTGTTGCTCAAGAATAGACATCTTGAAATTCTGTGGTCTGCCATGTCAGCCACAAATTAGAAATGGAAAATACATGAAAAGAAATTGTTCATAAATAGGTGTATTATATATAGAAACTTCTGTGTATATGTGTGTGTGTACCTTGAGCAAAATGAATGATTTTTGCACAAGTAGAAAAGCATTTTTTTAAAAAATAAACGTGTAATTCTCTATGTGAAGTCTACAGTCATAACAGGAAATCATGCAATTTCTGCAGAAAGATTTTATTTAAAAAGAAGAGTGCATCTCATTGACCTACATTCAGCTTCCCCAGCATACACTGTACCTGCAGAACTTTTCTGCAGATATGTTGTAGATACAGATCAAAGGGAAAGGCTGGTGTCAGGATTGTCTAAATGTCCCTTTTTGGGCCTGAAAATCTAGATCGTTGCCATGCATTTGCACTGACTTTGTAACTTTAATCAACCTGTACACTGTTCCTTGGACTGCTGTCTTTAAAAGGCGGGTAAGCTGTTCGTGGAGATAATGAATGTCTGTATCTATAGAGAAGACAAATGAAGCTCTCTTCTTCCCTCAGAATCAAAATATCTGTTTTTTAAAGAGCTATCTACGACAAGTTGCATTATATAACAGTAGCAAAGTAAAAGCAGCATCCATGTTAAAAGAACTACAATATACAACCAGCTGGATTCATCCTCATCAACATACACTCTAATTGTTCTGCAGAACATTTTGTCCCCTCTTTAAAAAAGGCCGAGGGGGTGTTAAACACCTCCTGTCAGGGGTGCTGGTTTTTATAGCATGTACATCTGTCTAGTCTGACTTAGTTTGAGATCTGTCAGCTCATATCTCACGAGACCACTGTAATGGGTCTGGATTCACAAGTGTATGTGGGACTATATGGAGAGAGGTATCGCAAGAGAAGGAGGCTGCAAGGTGCAACACTGCCCATTGTAGTGCTTTGCTTTTGGACCCTGTACTGCTTGGTAAGGGTCACACAGGGATGTGTCTAGCTCTCTTACGTAGTGCCTAACTGGGTATCAAAGAAATGAAGTTGACAAAGGAAGCACGCAAAGGGAGGAAGGGCCTTAGTTACCCTTCAGAAAATACAAAGCATGTAAAATACAAGGTATCTATAAACCCACCCGGTGCCTGTCTCCCTGTTGTGCAATTAGGTAGTTGTAGACTGTAGCTTTTTCAAGTGCAAACACTTTATAAACCGATAATCCCTGTAAGATTGTACTGTAGTGCTGGACAACTTCATTAATGTGAGGGGTGTTGGTGTTTCCAGTTATGACATCCTAAAAGTACTAAAACATGAAGACAGCCACATAAAATTACTATTAATAAATTATTGTTGCTAGATTGAATATACTCTTTCAGTTTTCAAGGATTATTTTTAAAAAAATAATTGCTAAAAATTAGCATGGCAGGCAAAAAGAGAAATTACAAAATATCTGCCTCCTTCTTCTGTTGTTTCAGCATTGCATTGCTGTCCTACCCTCTCAGAGTCTTATTCAATCTCCAAGGTCTTTCATTAACCCTTAACTCTTCCCCAGAATCATAATACGTTTATTTGTTTAAGGCATGTGAATTATTTTTTCTACCTGTGCATTTCAAAACTTGAAGTAAAATAAATGCCATTAATAGTTCTCTTTCTACACCGGGTACTGCAAATTCCTCCTCCTTGCTCAAGGCAGCTTGAATTTCTCCTGACTTCCTAAGGGCTAGTCACAAGACAGAATTTAATCTCATGAATTCAGCTTTCATTGAAAGTAACCATCAGCCTCTTCTTTGAAGTTGCACTGAGAAGTAGGAAAAGTCTGGCAGAGTACATACCGTTCACAGCACTCTCCTTGGGTGATATTGACTACTGTCATAAGCGCTTTCCACTTTTACGACCTTTACACAGTCACTTGTTGCTAGTTACCCGATATGAGGACTAACTCATATGATCTGTGCTACCTCATCCAAAGGTAAACCAATGCACAAGTCAGTCATCCACATTGCTAATGCAGCATGTAGGAATGGAACAGACACATCCAGGTGAACCAAGGAATACGAATTTGGTGTGGAAATTGGAAGGAAACACTTTATCATCAGGCAGGTCCAGGTACTTCTTTTGCACTGAATCAGCCTAAGAATCAGGCCCTAAAGATTTATTTTATGTTAAAAAGGAAGTGGAAAGAACAGTTCCAGAAAATAGGGGAGTGGTAGGAGAATATAAGTGCTAGCAGCTTTATTTGGGAAGTAGCTAAGACAGCAAACCTGGGTAAGAGAACTAAGATAGGTTTTTTCAAAAAGAGAGGCAAGACAGGAGGGAAAGATTGTATCTTGAAAAAGACCTAAAGGCTCCTAAAGAGAATATATTCATTTGCTTGTTTGATCATCCTTAAGCATTCAAAAAACATTGCAATGAGAAATCAGACTGTAGGAAATGAGAAGTTGCTTTAAAAATGATTCAAACCACATTAATGTGGGGTTAGACACTCCAACTAGAGCCTTATCTTTTGAAAAGGAAGAGGTTTGGGGTTCTAGAGTTCAGTCCTCCTCTATGTCTTTAATATTTTGATGTCTGTTGTCCACAGATTGTGCTGCAGTAACTGCTGTTTTTTTAAGGGATCAGGAAATTCTGAAAGGAATGGAGCAGTATCTCTTTGCATTCATTGCTTCCGCACTGGCTTGTAAGTCAAAAATCCATTTTGGTTTTGGGCCAGATTCTGTCTGTTAAGTAATGACAGTGTCATGGGTAATTGTTTTGTCAGTACAGTATGACTGAGTGTTAGTAGAGGTGGGAGTATTCTGACCTATTCAACTGGTAGTTTGGGATACAACGTGGTAAATCCATTCAAACTACAAATTACATTACTTTTATTAAGATTTTTTAATAAGGTCAGAATGTTTAAAAATTATTTATGGATAATACCTTAATTTTTTAAATTCCCCAAGGATCAGAGGAGAGAATAGCTGCATGTCTCTCTGTTCCAGAACAATATGTATTTTATCATTTGGGAAATGCTAGAAGGTCCAATGTCCTTATGCGATAAATTAACAAAGAGTTGCCTTTTGTGGAGCAGAATGTTTATTTTTTTTAAGGTTGTCAGCTAACCCAAATCACCTCAATTCTCTGATATATTCTGAAAAACATACATTTTTCAGAAACTTGTATAATACTTCTACTCTGAAAAGTACTGTCCATAAACCACCATGAGCTTGGGCACCCAGAACAGAGGCACCTGCATATAATCAGCTGTTCTGAAAGTCTTGCTCTTGGGCATGAACTAATTAAAGGAAAATGGCCTTTCCAAAACCGGTTGAAGTCAATGGCATGTACATAGTGATTTCAAAGGATCTTGGGCCACA
Organism: Buceros rhinoceros silvestris; assembly: GCF_000710305.1. Lineage (NCBI taxonomy): Eukaryota > Metazoa > Chordata > Aves > Bucerotiformes > Bucerotidae > Buceros > Buceros rhinoceros. Next base: position 23,832 of record NW_010418335.1, on the reverse strand, counting down.
TGAAGGAGAAGAGTGTGGCTGCTAGGCATCAAATTCCCTTGTTTTGGTGTACTCTGCAAGTGATAAAGTTTGAGAATTAGAGCACTGTCAATATGTGCTATAAAATCACATGTCCTTTAAGACGATAATGTTCCACTAGACCTTTTGCCACAAATTACTCTATATAATTGGACCTAAGATCACAAGGAGTGCACGTTTACAAGATAAATTGAAAATTAATGAACAAATAATATAGTAATTACCAAATCCTTATTATTTGAAGAATATACACACTATGGGGTCTATTTCTTTCTCAACGAGCATATGTAACCCCCATTAATTTTAATGGGAGTTAAGCATGCACATCAAGGGAAGAATTAACTCATGATTTTAAAACTGACTACTAAGATTAAGACCTGCACTTTTGGCTTTGAGTTGAAAATGTGGCATATCTTTTGATATTTATCTCTTTTTAATTGTGTATTTGTAGCTGAAGCAATTTGCAAATCATTGTTATCCCTATCAGTACAAGGCAAAGATAAATTGCATTATATACCCTACTTCTTGGATTCCTTGATGTTCTTTGCTGATTAAATTGAACTGTACCAGCAGTATCATAATTAATAATCTATGCTGATCAAGTTGGCAGTGCTAAGGCTGATTGGTATCTGATGGCGATGAAAAATTGCTGAAGCAAGGTGTGTCATTAGTTTATTTTTTTTTCACAAATGTGAGAATTATACAATTAATAACACTGAGTCATGGATATTGTCAGATAATGTGAAACCTGCAGTTTAGGTCTGAACAAGATAAAACCATCCAGTATAATAAGACTCCTAAGGTAATTCATGAACTATGACACAGCGCCTATGCAAGAAGGATTTTACTCCTTGGAAAGAAATTATAAGACTCAGATGGGAGCTTTCAGTCCCAACTGAATTAGATACCGGTGCCAGTTGTTGTTTCTGTATCTCAGCTCAGGGCAAAGATATTTCCATCTGCAGTTGTTCATCAATGAATATTAGTGAAATCACTTCTGCAGTTGTTCATAGTCTTTTTGATATTGATCCTGTTGTTGCTTCCCCTCTTAGAGCAGGAATCAAAAAGCTTTTTAAAGTGTAAACCAACAGATGTATACAGATGCATATAGAGAAATAACTCCTAATTCATCTTAAAAAACAGTAAAATGCTTTTGCTTTTTGAAATGAATTCCCCAGTTTATTTATTTTTTACACTGAAAATAGCACTGTGTTAGTGGCAAAGAGCTAAGAAACATGACCAACAAGAAGGTGACAGTATAATCTTAATGCTAGAGCTGATTAAAATTTTCAAATTCTTTGGCTTTTATGTAGGCTGCTTTTCTTGTCACAATTAGCAGATTGGAGCATGTATGTTTCATAATCTATTTGTTACTCTTTACACTATTGCGAAGTAGAATCATTTTGCACTTGTTTGGCTGTGTGAAAGTACAACTGAAGGAATGCACTTGCAAAAGCATTTATCCAGATGTGTAGCCATTGAATAGCCCTTTCAAATTTCCCTTTATTTTGTTCATCTATTCATTTAATTCCAAATGTCTCAAATGTTTCAAACTGTTGCAACTTTGAGCAGCCATTTGCACTGCCTCAATCATTCACGGCCACAGTTTAGTACCACTTCGAGCTGGAGAGTGAGGTTAGGCGCAGGAAGCTCTGGGTCTCAGCAACGGAAAACAGCCAAAATCATTTAAATCTTATCAGCATTATATTCTCAACAGTAACTAGTTCCTCCACACTTCTAGGTTCCTCCACACTTCTAGACACGCTGTAAGATATGACACAGTTTGCAAAACTTTGAGATATCTGAAATGGGGTGCTCGGTTATTACAGTGCTAAGTGAGTGCCTTGTTGTCCTCTGGTTATAGAGATTATATTTGAGGTAAGGTAGATTCACTGTTTTGCTATGTCTGTTAATCAGAGGATAAGAACTAGAAACTGATCAAAGTTAGAGTGTTCTGAGTAACATCTGTAGCAACAAATAATAAAAAATTGTAAAAAGATAGCCAGAAAAAACAATGTATATTAAGAATTTTGAAACAGGTTATTCAAGATAGTTAAAAGTTATTCAAGTAGTTAAAAACTTGTGCTTGTATATTCAGTCAAGACAGAGTTGCAGAAGGAAAACATACTAAATCTTCAAGTTAGAAGGTACATGTTTTAGGATAGCAGTCTTTCATCCTTTTCCCTTAGACGACATAAGGCTAAAAAAAGTCTTATTAGATGTCAAAAAAACGATTTCTAAAGACGATCTCCCCTTATGAGGCTCTGAATCTTAGAAAACAAGTAATCCAAAACCAGTCTCTGTTTCTGGGATGATTGTTGAAGTGTCTGAGAGAGGCCATGGGGTTTCCATCCTTGGGGATTTTCATACTTGCCTGGAAAATGTCCTGAATAACCTGGTGTAACTTGGAAGTTAGCCCTGATTAGTGCAGGCAGTTGAAAAACTTTCCAACATCAATTCCAATCTAAATCTCTCTATGATTCTATATTTCACGAGGAATTTTATTAATTATTTAATTTTATTAAAAAGAGAAAAAATTGTTAAAATATATAACTCAAGAATTACAGTTTCTAGAACCAATATTCATTTGGGTTTTCTATTTCTTCTTAAGAGCTTTTGAGGAAGGGGTTTTTCTTTTAAGGAAAAGAAAAAGGAAGAGAACAAAATATATATTCATGACAGTTACTTACAACTATCTATATATTTAGCCACTTATTAAATAAACTAATATTTCCACAAAAATTTTCAAGATGAAACACAATTAAAAAAAAATTCTCAAAAATCCTGTGAGTTAAGAACCAGCTTTTTGCACTGGTGAGGCCATGCATATTGAGTGCATGAAGTGCACTGGTGAAGGCACTTTACCCATGAAATCTATGATCTGTAGAACAACAACAACAACAACAACAAAAAGTTCTAAATAAAAGCAAGGGAGTATAACTGCAAAAATACTATTTTCTTTTAAAATTGATTTTTCTATAGTTGCTTATGCAAAATCATTATCATTGGTATTAATTTTCAGTGGAGATGAGAGTACCATTAAAAATATATTTTTTCACCTGAACGTGGATGGTATTTTGTAAGAACCTCTGTGAAATCCTAGTGATTGTGAAAGGAAAATAGTGTGCTGTGTTAGAAAGCAGAAGTGATTCTTTGCTCCATTTTTTATTGGCTTGTGATTCACACAACAGTTTGCTGAGAACAGTATCCAGTGCCTTGTATTTTTACTTAGAAATCTGGATGGATTGATACCCAAATGGAATGTTTGCTTGCAAAACATCTTGATGTCCTTTTGTAATATTTATACTTTTGACTGTCTCTGAGTTTGAGAGGATGGATTGCATATGTTATGGTGAAAAGAGCCCCAAAAGACACTTGAATTTCCAAACTGGGTCCCTGCTGGGCTTCAGATAATGAACTGAGTTTCTGAACAAAAACCATCAAGGCTTCAAAACACCAAACCTCAAAACTTGCCCATCAATAACTTGATTTAGTGCCACTCGGTTGGCTCTTTGCTATTGTCTCTGTAAGAGTCACTATCACGACCCAAAATGTTTCTACCATTAGCAGGAAAAAAAGACATTTAGGAAACCCACAACTTTTGTTCAGCTGTTGTGTGACTTTTTTACAGTACCAGCTTTCTCTCTTTTTCCAAGCAGTTCACATTTGGGGGTCTGAAATAGCAAGTCTGCCATAGCAAGACTATGCTACACAAATATGGAAAACACCAGGAGAAAGGCTTTATATAAACTTCCCCCATTTGTCTGAGCCATGCAGTTCTTTATTAATGATGCTGTCAAAGTTTGTATTGTGTTCACATTGGAAGGGGAAGCTTCATCCTCACAAAACCAATAAAAGTTGATTACATACATATGAAGTCTATGGATTAGGGGCAGGATTCTTGGATGCTTTACAAAGAAAGTGTCATGTTTCATCTTCTGTAGGAGGGTTTATGGGAATGAGTGTGTGAAGCCACAGAGCTTCATATAGTCCCTTTCAGTAAGGATCATACAAACAGAACCAAGCTCTCTTTAAAGCACAGCTGTAGGATTATACTTAAGAAGGAAAAAAGAAAATCTTTCTTTTTCTTTTCATCTTCAGTGCCACCTGAAGGCCATCAACAGAAATGAATGACTTTGATCAAGGGACAAAACATGGCAGATACTCTTAGTAATAATTACAATAACACACCAATAAATTATATTAGTCCAAACGATTTGGAATGGCAGTTTGTGAGGAGAGGGATGGTGCCAGACCTGCGACTGAAGGGCCAAATATTCTAATGGGACCAGTTAAACATCAAAATCAAAGTCAGATTTTCAAAATCAAATACTATGTTCAATTCGGTATGAAATCCAGGAAAAGTGATTCATGGCAGCATAGGTTTAAGAAATACTATTACTTTTCTTTGGAACATGTGGTTCATTTTAAATAAAAAACTTTGTGAAAGAAGGTGAATATACAAGCATATGGAGTTACATTTAAAAAAGGGCTGGAATCCCAACAAATAACAATGTTTTCAGAGCAAATAATTTCTGTTTTTTAAGGTGGTGTTTTAGAAAAGTTTTTTTTTTATCTTCTTTGTTATAATCCACCAAATAATTACAGTATAAAACATAAAAAAATGAGTTGACCAAGCTGGCATATTTCTTCCTCCTCAGAATTTTTATTCTCAGGAAATTCTGAAGTCTGCAGCATTTTGCAACTTGAAGGATATCTAGTTTAAAAACTCCAGAATCTACCCCAAGAAAGAATTTTCATTCTTTTTATTTTTGTATTTCTCTCCTTCAATCATTTTTGGTTGCCTAAAAAGCTGCAGAGCCTTTTCAACTTATTCAAATGTTCATTTCCAGAATATGTTTTCCTAAGCAGACATGCTTTGCGAATACATTGCTATTACTATAATTTCCCAGATTATCTCTGTGATATAACATACTACCATGTATCCTCACCACCTTCATCCAACTCTTTTTTAAAACTCCACAGTTAATCGATGAACCCCAGTGAAACAAGAGTGCAGCACCACAGAGTATGTTTAAGACATGAAGTCAAACAAAATAGTTTTTCATAATGATAGGAGAAGTTTTGGCATTGGCAGTGTGTAATCACCAAAGCCATAAGGTGAATCAGATTCTAGACGTTAAAGGAAAACACATGACATTGTGAAATATGTGAAATATAGTCAGCTTGATTGTACCTTAATTGAAGTAAAAGATGAGATAAATATAGCAGTCTGGTTACCTTTATCGAATCTAATAGTGACCTTCTTTCCTCCCACTGACTGGAGGGGAAGTTGCAGCTGGTCTTTAAGCAGTCAGACCATTAAGTATATGGCAAACTACATGCAGGAAGAGGAGAAAACCTCTTTTGCCCCTGAAGTTGTAGACTGGTGATGCTCTCCATAGGTTACTGCAGATGTAGTGACGATTGTTCAGTTGTTCCAATATAAATAGCCACAGCACTCTCAAAGATGCTCTAAGACATTCAAAATATTTTTGCATTCCTACAGGGACTACTCATATTTTATTTCTCTCTGGCTTTCTTGCATTAAATTTATGAGAATATCTCAGGTATCATGACTGTGGCAAGTTATGGGCAAGACCCATGATTTTCACACTGTAGAGTTCTTGGGAATATACTACCCACAACCCCCAAAGCTTAAAATTAAATAAATGTTCTAGGTTACTGGCTAACATACAAGTAAATACAAATATGGTGTGGATCTCAGTTCTTCAACACAGGACCTCTAAGTTATATGTCTAGATGCTCCAATGACCCGTGGCCATGTGAATATTGATGTTCAGCAGTTCCATACCAATGTGGAAGCTTGCTGTGAAGCAGTAAGTCTGTTCTGCTCCTAGCGGAAGAAACATCATCACATATGAGTCTTACAGATCTTTATTTGAAAAATAAACCCAGAGAAACTTCAGTCTGTGTTTTCTAGAAATATGGTGACACTAGATTGCATCTAGTTGGTGCTAGTTATTTTTAGCGAATGGCCTTTCCTTGGCATACTTTCTTTCACATTGGTTTTAAAAGATTTGTCCCTTTCTTGAAAAGGTACAGTTCTGAAGTTGAGGCCATCAAAGCAAAAAGTTCAAACATCACTACAAAATATGTTTGATGATAAAATATTAAACATTCAGTAATAAAGACACAGAAATGATTGTATAACACCGTAGGTTAAACATGACCCACTTAAACAAATAGCTGGGGCTAAAAAAGAGAGGCTGTAAAATCAGTGTATTTATTCCCAGTGCTCTGAATGACATATGCTTAAATTGATCTCACAATCAACTCATATCTGCTTCGGCACAGTCATCTGATACCTATTTAAATTAATCTCGTCTAAGAGGTGCAAGAACCCTCCTGGGTGACAATTCCATGGCGCAGTGGGACGTATGCTAATACAGCTGAACTCAGGGACAAATTCTTGCTGATCCTGATTTCAATGGGAACAGGGATTTGCTGTCTCTCTAAAATGAGAAAGATCAAATTTTGAAAGAGGAGGCAATCTGCTGAGATCTTCATGCACCTTGATTTCAAATACAATTCTTGGTTTTTAGGATCTCTTTTAAATAAGATAGGATACTAGAACAGGGGTATATCTGGATAGTAATGCCAAGCCACTTTTCAAGGAAAAAAGTATGAGGAAAAGGGGGAAACAATGAGGGATGAGAGGGAATTGTGACTTAATCAGATATTTAAAACACAAATAAATTCATTAAAAGGTGATCAAATAATTCCATATATGTAAATATAATATATGAAGTAAACTGTACATATTGGCCCTGTTCCAAGGGCACATTCTTGTTCATCACTTTGCATAAGCTTCTGCTTAAGTGTTTTTGTAAGAGGAAACAATTTAAGTTCTTGTTTAAGTGCTCTCTTGAAAGACGGACAACCTATGACTCCATGTCATTTTCCACTCAGACTCTGCCTTTGCTTTACTGCAGTCACTTACTCTGTCTTGACTCTAGTGCAACAAACTCTTCCAGGTAGAAACCACGGCTCTACATTTATTGATACAGTACAGTATTGCTAGCTCTAAGTCTTGACTGGGGTTTTCTGGGTTTTCTGGTGTTTCTTCACAGAGCTGTTAATACTAGTAATACAAATAACAGTTAATAAATCAATCTGTTTCTTCCAGGAATTTTGCTAGAAGGCATTAACCCCTTCTCACCATCTCCCAGGCCACACCCCTGCACTCTTTACAATGAGTGCAGCATATTTTTTATTTCTTCAACTGGCATTTGCAATCTGTCCTGACATAATTTACACATTTACACATTTTACAGAGCAAAGCACAGTCATGCAATTTAATTCCAAAAAACATAAGCATAGGAGACTCGGCACACTCGATTAGCAAAGCATATGATCGAGTTTTGCCAGTATGATATCAAAGGCACACGTTTGATTTGAATTTGTGTCAAAATGTACCTGCTGCTCTTCATTTCAAAACAGACATGTGCTGATGTGTTAGCCCATATTCACACACAGGGGGCTTTTATATGCTGCAAACTGCACGTGTAGACCAGTGTCCTTTATAAATGCACTTTCTTTCCCTTCCTTTTCCCTTATCTCAAGGCAGCTGGTCTCCAGATCCTCAGGGAGAGGGAAGGCCTGTCACTGCCTGGAGACAGAGAAGGGGAAAGGAAGAAATCACTATTCAGCCTAATGAAATAAAGTTCTGACCCAGATAAAGTCATCTGGGTTCTTCCACTGATCATTGCCCTATTGAGCCACCATTCCGGTTCTATTATTTCTTTTAAATAGGGATTTAATGCTCATGAATGGAAGGTGAATGCTTGAAAATGAAAGGTGATCACTGTAGTAAAGGATAAATCAATACAGAACCAAAGTGCTCTACTTATCCATGGGGCAAACTAAAGTGAAAGGAAATGTCTTCAAGATCCTCTCAAGCAGTTGTACTAATAGAAATGATTATTAAATTCCCATAATATTACACTTGGCCTTAAAAAAAATGAGTAATTAAACATTTACTAGATAAGAAATGGGCAGCCTCCTGGACTGTGGTCATTTTGTGTCCATTTTCCTTTAGCTTGATTTAAAGGAAAGGAATTCGATTGAATTTTGTGAATTTTTAATTAATAAAGATTGATAGCTGCAAAAAGTAGCCTTAAAAGGATTGGAAAGAAAATATTCCGCTGCAAGGTATTTAAATTCAATTTCTAGGAATGCAAGTAATTGAGTATTTTTCTTGGGTTCTGGTCACATAAGTATAAATGAGTATATTTGGAATAATAGCAGGTGAGAAATGGGCTTTTTTCAGCTCTAAATATGATTAATATTGGAGGTTGCAAATAACATGATAGCAGGAGAAACACTCGTGTTCATAGGTAAAATATATTTGAATTTCATGGAAATTGTAAAGATTTAGAAAAGAATTTGGGCCAGGAACTTTCTGTGCTAATCTGGGACTGACATTTGGGGGTGTTGGTGTCAAGAGATTTTGGGTTTGGGTCATCCTCAGCAGTATATGAAACAATGAAGGATTCACTTTCTTTGATCCTTCAGTAAAATCTGATTGGCTGGAAGCAGGGAAAGACAGTTAACTTCACAAAGTCAATAAATGTGGCCATCTGGGAGAATGCAAATTTAGACAAATGTGATATATGTGGGATGACACTTTTTGCTTAGAACATGCCACACCATAAAAGCATTAAAAATACATTCATATGACCCAGAGCATTTGACTAAAGTCTTCAATATACAATAAATTCACTCAGAAAACTAAGGGGTACAACTTGTACAAATTCCAGACCCAGATTCATTCAGATTTAGTTTTCTGCTTCCTCAGCCTCTTCTCTCACACATCTCTGTCTGTGTTTCCTTTCAATTCAGCTGAGTGGAATCTGTGTAAAAAACCACAATCCATTGTTCCACAACTTCTCTTTTATGTAGCAAATTGTTTTTCCTCTTCAAGCTCTTTACATTTTATCCTTTCAAGCCACAGGCTTGAGAAAAGGTTAAGAATGTTTGTACATGGGTAACTTCTTCTGGGAGGAGGCCCAGTATGTCTGAAATGAGTAAAGCTGACCTGATCAGGGTCTGATCCCCATAGCTACTGGTAAGAATGCTTTGTGTTCAGCAGCATGTCCTTCCCCAGCTGCAGGAACATCACTGGCAGGCAGGAAGAAATCCAAAGCTGCTCACAGTCCTTTTTCCAAGCAGGATGATATGCAATGCTGCTATCTAACCCCACCCCAGATAGCTGGCTGCACAGTAATATTATCTGTTAAGCTGTGTCTAGATCTTTAGATCTTTCACAGTGTTCTGGCATGATGTAAAATGGAATGTTTTTGTAGACTGGACTGAGCCTTGAACATGCTCACTCAACACAAAGACCTTACTAAAAGTCTGTTTTAAAGCAGCGGGTGAACTAACCTGATTTAAAACAGTAAATGTCCTTCTTGTGGTGGCCAAATACATACATTGTCAGTCCCATGGCAGGAAAATGGGTAAAGCCAGGGATTGCCTTTTTCCTACAACGTGCACATCTGGACAGACACATCATAAGTTATGATTTGCTGCTGAAATAAATACCTGCTGCACTCAGGACAGGATAGAAGGTCAGCAAAAGAGTGTGTCAGAGCTGTGTTATCTGTAACACAGCATCTCCTGGAGATACGGCTGATGTGGTACTGCTTACTTAGCACTTCCCTTCAGGTGGAAATTGAAGGTTCAGTCCAGCCCTTACCCAAAGGTTTGTTGGCTTTTGTTTGTTTGTTTGTTTGTTTTTTAATATGGGACAGGCTAGTTCTACTTATGAGAAACACAGAGGACTTCTATACTTTGTGAAATGCTATTTCTGGCAAATTATCTATTTGTATTGAATAAAATATTTGAAGGGATGAGCTTGCAGACTTTATTTATATGAAGTAGTTCTTCCAGCAATAGTGGAACGAGCTACAGGAGCAAAACTTGTCTAACTAAATCTTTATTTTGCATGATAGGAGATATAAGGAAACAGATCAAGCACCACAAAGTGTGGATCAAGATTGCTGAAGAAGAAAAAGCTGTAGTTACTTAAAGCTACTTGTTTCTTTCAAAACGAAACACTGCTCTGAGTGCCTGGTCTCCAGACAGTGTAACCCGTCATGGCTCCACTGCCATCAATAAAAGTGCTTGTGTCGCCCATGAACAGCCCTGACTTTGCGATAGGTGACCAGGATATCACACCGTGGGCATGGCTGTGATACTGAAGTGAGATGGCAGGCTGAGTGGCACTTAGATGCGATGGGGAGGCCTGCTGGAAATCAGGGTGTTGAGCAGGCAGCGGAGGACATGCCTGCTGCTGTGTTTTACAAGGTGAGACAGATATAGAAAAAAGGGAAGGTTTCTGAGGAGGAGTAAAGGAAGGGGTGGGGGACTCTCCCTTCGAAAAGGCAAGAGTCCAAAGGCCAATTTCCTGTAAAGTCTCTTGTGATCACATCTTCATGTGGTTAGACAATTAAATATTCCACAGGGCCTACTCTACACTCATTTGTTCTTGCTTTCTTTGCACACTGGTCCTTTAACAGCCCTGTGCAATAAAGTACAAGGCCACAGCCTACTTCATCTGCACTTCATCAGACTAGCATCAGGTTGAAAACGCCAAGACAATATAAATGAGGTCAATAAACAGTGCAATGAATCTCAGCTAGTTTTAAGTGTCCAGAGAGAGATTTAAACAGAACTCCTGTAGGCTGACATTGCTTTATCAGCGGAGAGAACACCAAACACGTGGTATTGATGCTAACTGGTGTGTTGCCCCTTATGATGCTACTCGCACTTAAACAGCAAAAACAACAGGACTCTTTCTGTTGATTCATGGATGCTTTGGACTAAGTGCTTAAAATATTTTTGAATTTGCAGTGATAGAAAAAAATTGCATCTATATATTCCTTCCTTTTCTTTGATTTTCCAAATGGGTTATGGTTTATCTAGTTTGCCACTCTTTTTACATTTCCCAGGTATTCAAGCAAGGACTGAATAATATTTGTTCAGATCTGAGTGCGTTGTCAGTGACTAAGAAATAACATACTTATTTTTCATTATAACAGGGTTTGCAAAGGAAAGAGAATAACCCAAAATGCTCCAAATGAAGAAAACAAACACAACGTCCTGACTACAGATATTTAAAAGAACAATAACAAACTTAAAAAACTGAAGTAATATACCACAGTCACAAGTTCTACAGTTATAAAGGATGGAATTTGTTGAAATCCATATACTGAAAGAGGAGTAATACCGGGGAAGAAAAATCCTATGCATGGTACAAGTTTGGGAGTATTCTTCATAGCTTCATCTTTACACTGAAATCGAAGCAGTTGCAGCAACCTCAGTGTAGAGCAATGACTCAAGCACTGACATACGTTCCAGAGCAAAACAGGGAAAAACATTCCAGTTTTTGTTACTGCAGTTTCCCCCAAACAGCAGCAACACTATCGCTGGGCTAAAAGAATCGTACGTTGCTTGACAAAGCTCACAGAGCTTGTTTTTTGAAAGGCAACAAAGCAGGTAGGACATTTCTTACAGCCTTCCTTTCTTTTTACCTTTCTGTGACCCCTATGAAGTCAAAATCCTCACATACTCTAATCAGCACGGGGAACTGCAGAATGAATGGGCTGGAAAATTCCTTTGAAAGGCAATAATAATATTTTTTCATATATGAATTCCACCTTAGTTCTTAGGAGCTCAAAGAGAAGTCACAGTTATTGGGTTTTTATTTTTTTGCTCCTTCATAGAGCTTTTCAAAGGCATTCACTTTTGCATAAGTTGTAAGTTTATGTTAAAGTCCTATGCTAGTCTCTGTTACACGTTTTACTGTGTTCTGTGCTGCCCTGGGAGCTAACCCCCCTCCCCCAAAAGATCTCTTTCTCAGCCCCTTCATCTGTAACCTTTCTGCAAGTAAATGCTAATTGAAAAAGAAAGAACACCACTAATCTTGGAATTTAAATGCATTTAACAAAACCAATCTCAATCTAAATTGTTGTTTCACCATTCCCTTTTCCCCAACAGATGTCGAGAAACTGCAATTCCTATTAAGAACACTTGACTGTTTACTCAGCAAGAGAACTTCAGGCTCAGGCTGCATCAATCTAAATGCGTTTCAGGACGTCAGTCTTTTGAAAAGTGCAGACTGTTAGCCGGTTATTTTTAAATGTAATCTTCACATAAAAGAGTTGCTGCATTTTTTCTTTTTACTTTGTCATCTCTCTCTCCCTCCTCCCTCTTTTTTTTTTTTTTATAATGATGGCATCAAACATAGATGTCCTGAATTTTTATGTCTCATTCCATTTACATTTCTCTCCATGGTGTTTTATTTCTTTTTTTCCCTCCCTTCTTTTCAGCTTTGACCAAAAGGAGTATTAGTGAAGTTTGTGAACATTATCGCAGGGAAAAAAAAAATCAGAAATGTTATGTAGTAAGAATGTTAACATCAAAAACATGAATATGTTTTCTTACTGAGCTGTACAGTAAAGGCCCTGTGGGCTTTGACCACAGACCTGTATAAAGCTACCTGTGCAGATAAAGGCAGCTCTGTGTGGTTTTTTTATTTTGTACCCTGGGCGTCGCTAGTTAACCATGATCAGGAAAGTAGACGTGTCTTCGTTTTTTTCCCTTTTTTTCTCCTATCTCATCACATGATCCTTCAGTTAGTAAATGCAGTATTAGTATTTGCAAATATATCCTTGAGTGATAATCACTGAAATGTAGCTTAGGTCTCAATTCTGCAATTGCAGCCTGGCTGTGAACATACGTAGTTAGACTGGAACAAACCCCCGCTTCACACAAGTACTTCAAGCTCGTTTTACCACAGAATAAATTTCAGCTGCTTTACTCATCAGGTTTTGAAATACGGTGAGTCAAGTCCTTCACTTGTTATGAGGGAGCTGGCAAGGCTGAGGACTGCAGGATGCTTTTTGCACCTGCATTGCCACAGGCACGTCTGTGGTGGCTGGGGCAACCCCATCTTGAGATGTGTGCTGCCTGAATGGGGGATGCTGCTTTTCTAAGGTCTTTTGAATATTCTCCATTTTGTTTGACAAAAGAAGGTGGGGAAAACACTCTGGACCACACAAGGTCAGGCTTAACTACGTGGCTCTAAACCCCACTGTTTTGCAACATGTACTTGTATTGCAATGCAGAGAAAGTCAATAAGAGCATGGAAAAATGGCATGTAGGTGAAAAAAAACCCCTTAATTTACGAATGCTAACAGGCAGCAGGTAATTAGGTGTATGGGTATGCGTGGGTGAATGTCTGAAACTGAACTTTTGAACTCTCAAGCAGAAACCTGCTACTTGCTGGCTGCAATCTGTACAAGCTGGCTGTAAACTCTGGTAACACCTGGACTAAATAAAAGTGGTGCATCTCAAATCCTCCAGTTAATAAAGAGGAATTAAACACAACGAACAAGTAAGTGGCTGCTCATCTGTTGGTCTTCTGCTCATAGACCACCTAGATAGAGACAATGGCAGAATTGGGTTCCAGAAGAAGAAGATGGCCCAGAAAGAAGACTGGAAGAGAGATACTTGAAGTGGGAAAGATCTGGGGGATCAAGAAAATGCCATGGGATGCCCAGGGGCAAGCACTGACCAGCATGACCTTATGTCTAATCCTCCCAGGCCAGTAGTAGTCCCAGGCTGGAACAGGACTGAAAGCTTAGCAAATGTAACACTAGGGAGAGTAGTGTATAAGTGTGTGAGACAATCAAGTTTGGTAAAAGCTCTGAGCCTGTTGGTTTGTAAATAAACCAGCAGCCAGGCCCACTATGGGCCATTGTTTGCTCTGTTTTGCTGGTGACAGAAGGGTGAAGAATGCTGAGCCACCTGTTAAAGGGTGACACTCAAGTATCATGAGCTCTGAAAATTGTTTTTAAAATAGAATAGGTGTTTCTTTAAGATTTCTAGGAAAATGTAAGTATGCAAGTAAAAAAATTAAATAAAGACTGGGCTTTAAGATTCTAGTAAGGATTGCAATGCTCCAAGATAACCCATAAATGGAAGCAGTTATAAGGAAAAATGAAATGAGTCAAATGAAGTGCAGTACACAAAGAAATCTCTCACAACAACAATCTAATGGGTAATTTTGCAGCCTTTACCTCATATATACAAAAATCCATTGGACCCAATTAGTATTGGGTAGAGCAGGCAGGAAACTATTTCCCATCCGTAACATGTCGAGATATCAGACATAATTCCATTGTGCAGCATAAAAAAGAAGAAAAATAAAACCTTGAGAAGTTTTTCATGTGGTTTTCAAATCTTTTTCATGGAAGAATGTGCACTCCCAAGAGTTCACTTGGTCTCTGAAAGCTCCAGAGCAAAGTCAAGAAAGCTGAAGTTTATTCTTTTCTGAAGCAAATTACAGTTGAAACAATATTTTATAATTAAAAATCTGTTATTTAAAAACCTGTCACCCTTGACAATGATTGTAGAACTTAGAGAACTCTACAGGCATCACAGAATTAGCGTTCTCACCAATATGGGTGTGATGGCTCCCTCTTCCCTGAGACCCCTCACAGCAATTCAAAAGACACGTTGATGGCCCATGAAACTGATGGATAAGTCTGTCTACAAATTCTCAGCCCTGATGTGGACACTCAGTACCTTAAGTCATGGCCCAATATGTATTCGAAAGTCAATTTAAATGCCATGACTGCGAATATAAAATGCCCAAATCCTGGACCTAGCGTTGGCATCCTCTTGCAACCTGTGGGAAGAATTTTTCAGTGTGCTTAAATTCAGTTTTTAAAAATGATGGAAGCGGTGAAGACCAGAGTCTGAAAGGAATTTGAGATCTCCCAGACAAAATCAGTGGGAGCAAGATAAATAACTACTTTTCTAAATCTAATGTAATTATAAAGCAGTAATAAATTTCTGTTTTATAGGGTATCTATTGGGAAACATAAATAGATGTCCTATTTAGTGGACCCTACAGCACATCCATCTGCAACAGGTCCTGCTGTAATCTGTCACCTAGCTAACAGTGTTGGATAACCGTATGCCATTGCAATGCCATTTCACATTTCAACTCTTTTTTAATGGAGGCTGAGACAGAATTGTTTCATACTTTTTCTCTACCAGTAACTTGGAGACCAATGAAGACAACAAGCTATACAAGGTGAGAAAAGAAATGGAGCTTGAGTATCAAATGCCTACCACAAAACTCCTTGCATTTTAGGGAGTCATGAAAAGGAATAAAAATAATAATTTGGCAGGTATGTATTAAAAGTTATGATCCCACAGTATTATGAACTCTTTACAACAAGGTATCTGCATGGGTGCATAGGGGCTGAATTATACATACGGTTTCTCAGAACAGCCTACGCCATACAGTAAGTTTGTTAAACCAGAGTTGAGAGATCTCCAGTTTCTTTGGGTGGTTTTCTGAACTACAGTGGCACAAATGATACCCTAGCAGCGGTGACAAGCACAAATGCCTGTGCAATAAGAGCAGCCCACTTCTGAGGCACTGCTGTTTAGATTACATAGCTTAAAATTCAAAACCAATATAGAGAATCACCAGCATTTTCAGTTACAGTGGAAAATGTTTCTGTAAATCAGATTTCTATTTTTGGTCCAAAAAAGTAGCCTTGGAAACAAAAGCCATTTTTCTAGAAGACTGAATTATAACTGAAAAATTTTTGCTGTCAAAATTCTAGGACCAAAGGAGTTCAGGTTTGTGTTTATGTTTTACTTTTCCTTCACCATCAGGAATGCAGTATTTGCTCTCTGCTTATATTTGGTTCAGCAAACACATTCACTGTGGTCACTACAAGGGAAATTCCCCTCTCTTTGAGTGTGTGGCTCACCTGGGTTCCCTTCTGACCCTCTTTCACAGCATCACGGTCTAACGAGAGAGTAGAAAATCTTACACATTTTTGTTTTGCATGAAGGATCATCATCCTCTTTCAAGTTCCTGATGTTAAAGGTCAGCTAGTAGTGTTCAGTTTTCTTCTTTAATATAATTTCATTTTAGGTTTGTGCTTTTTTATGGTGTCTGGTTTCTTTCTTCATTCTGAAGTGAGAAGACCCTCAAATTCCTGCTCCCTGCTCCAGTAGCGGGATGAGGGAAAGAAACAGCATCTGGAGAGGGGCAGTAGCAGGAGAGGAGAACATCTGGGTCCCTGTTCAAATAAACACCTGGCTTCTGCATGCCAGGCTGCCCTCATGACAGAGAAAGGAAACATGAGAGCCTCTCTGACCTGTGTGGCAGCACGCCAAAAGCTGGAGCCCACCTCATCGTATTACTGCCACTCTTTCTGCTTCATGGTGCAGAGGATAAACAAGATGACCTCCCAGGTCTGAAGGTGAAGCATCCAGGGTGAGACTCAGGCACAGCCACTTCATCCTCCAGAGGAAGGATATCCCAACAACATTGCAAGATACTTTTGTGTTGAGACAAAAATATTGCATGTTGGACCTGGAGCCCATTCAGAACCATGATCTCCCCACTGCTGGCAAAAATGCTTAGCACCCAATTCAGCCATATTTTAAAGGTAATTTAAATGTGAAATTTTCTCCAGCCCATAGTGAAGCACATCTTCTCATTTTAAAAAGTACTCATTTCCTTCACCGCCAAGGGCCAAACCCAAACTTTTTGTTGTCACCTATTAGTTGTCATGTGAGTTACATGCCTATTTACTTTTTTGTCACAAGACACGAAGGATCTGAGAAAGGTTTCCTATCCAGAATGAACTCATGTTATTTTCAAGATTAGTTTGTGGTGTGTTTGCAAACTGCAATTAGATAGAAGAAAATTTTCACTTCAACAATTCAATTTATGCTCAGACACAGCAGTAAAGGGCTAATGGGTAACAGGTAAGAAAAAATGCTGCAGTCTTTGGGAAATTCACTTTAAAAGATTTGTTGAATCTGTTAGGAGTAAGTATCTGTAGCTTTGATAATTATTCCAACTACCCAAATTTATCATGCTGCAAGTTGTGTCTGAGAATCTTTCGGGAACATCCGTTTTTGTACAGCATTCTTCATACCCCGTGTCACAAAAAGGTCAGCAAAACTGGAAAACGACTTCACTTCTCATAGACAACAAGGTCTTCTACTTTTGAGCCTTGGTTCAACAACTGCGTAAGTTTGTTTTGCTTTTATTCTGCTTGGCTTTAAGTATGTACTTAAATGTTTGAATTAAGACTTTGATAGACAAAGCAACAAAAAGAAAAAACAAATATGTATTTTTAGCTGCTTAGTTCACCTTTGGGAATGGAAAGCCAGTCCCGTTTGGACTCCAACTGATATCTGTTATCAGTAGTAGCACTAATACAATACAATACAATAATTAAAATCAATTAATTTTAATTCTAATTAATCAATTAAATTAATTATTTAATAGCAAAGTTTTAAAAACGAACCGCACATTAATTTACAGATAACTCCTGCAAGGCATATCTTTATTACTGTCCTCGTTTAAGGTGACAGTGGGGAAAGCAGATGTTTGCCTGGTGTTATAGGATGAGCTACTCTGGCTGGAACTGGAAATAATAACTCTTATGTCATGATTAAAACCCATAGGAGACTTTTGTACAATGAACAGTTTACTGGCCAGTGTTGTTCAGTAGGTAAATATTATTCTTGCCTTAATCACTGGTTAGCTCAGAACTCTCTGGAAATTCATTTTAGATCATTAAAAGTGAACATTTACCTGTTTGGTGAATTAAAATAGAACCAAAACCAACTACGAATAAATAAGATGAACTTGCACAAAAGATTAATCATTTGTAAAAATTGACATGCTTTCAAGAAGCACCAGATTTAATTTAAACTGCAGTTGAAATTACCACTCTTCTCATTTTTTAAGAAATGCAGCCAGATCTACAAGGTATTGGTCCTATTTATTCCCCATCTCCCATGTAAGGGTTAGTAACGTGTACCCCTCACAGAAATACTGGCGGGCTCATCTTTTATGCCAAATGAGAACCCTACATTTCATGTTAGGGAGCACTTACTCGAAGGAATACCCACACTTTTTATGGAAGAACTATTCATTCACTTGTGTGAATAAAATGTTCAGGGGTTCAGAATTTGTAACGGGTTTCTTTAAGCTACTGTGCAATTGTGGATAAAAGATAATATTGAAGTGAAAAACACAGCTAATTACCATTTACTATCATCCATTATTATTTCCATTTATATCTCCCTATTTTTAACTTGCTCATAAAAATCTCCCTTCCTACAACTTAGTCCAGATAGTGTGATAATAAGTGAACAAATAATGCTAGTGCTTTCCTATCTAGTTTTCTTTTTTTTTCATGAAATCGGATTTCTAGATGTGAATCACCACTTTGTATTCTCCATCCCTCCTGAAAACACAGTTATAATTTTGTATATATTGCTAAGCGTCTGAGGTGAATGTTTGATGATAGAATTCTGCCGACATGTGACAAACAAACAAATACGTAAATGGAGTAAATACAAATACAATTCTTTCTGTAGATCTTGCCAGGGTTCTGGGAACAGTTTTTACTGACCTGATAAAGGAATTTTTTTTTCTGTGCTGTTTTCTGTATGTTGTGTCACACAAAGCATATTCTGTACAATCTGTGTAGCCTCACATTAGACAGAGTGAAATTTAAGTGAATTTTAGGAGGATTATTTATTATATTGCAAATCACACCCTGCTATAGTGCATTTCTTCACTGAAATATGTTTTCAGCACTTCTGAAATCCCTTTGTATGCATTTGAGTCAATTAATTTCTCTGCGAGCATACGTGCTACTCAATATATTTGTTATGTGTTCGTAGCTCTCGGTGTGTAATGAGACATTTTTGCTGTTGCTGATAATTCTGCAGATTCCATTGTACCCAGACATATGGTGTCAGTTGTTTGAAGGCTTTAGAAACCCTCAGGTTGGCTGTGATGCATAAATGCAATAATCCCCATAGAAAACTTCGGACTTCTCGAACCAGAGTTTAAAATCTGCATGCTCACTTGCAGATTGGGGAGTTTTAAAAACAAACGGGCCCTTGTAGATAATTTAACATTAATGGCCCGAGTCAAGAAGTGCAAAACGTTCAGCCCTCAGGAAGAGTGACACAAAGCCTGAGATGTGCTTCCACAGAGTACATGAGTCGGATGGAAATATGCAAAACCAGCATTTTATCAGTATTTAGTGTGTATTAAATTAGTGTTATTAAAGGACAACTTTTAAATACTTTAGTAAGAAAGAATGATGATCTGCCTTCTCTCTGTAGTGCTAATCCCAGGCCAGCAGCAGCCAATTGAAAGACCCCATTGATTTTGATGGGGTTTCTATTGAGCCTTAAGTCTGCAAGCTGGAGGAAAGGCAGCCCTGGTTTAGCAGATTCTCCTGCCTTCCCCTAAACCCACACAAGACACCACAGGTCCTTCACAGCAGTGCATCTGGGGTGAAATCATGACTCCATAACAGTCAGTCAGAGTTTTACCACAGACTATGGGCGGATTTCAAATTTTACCCCTGGTTGTGAGTAAGAGGGTTTATTTTATTTGCTGTTCTGGATATTAAATATCCCTGATGAGGGTGTTCTGCCTGGATTGTCTCAGTGGGCCTGTAGGCAGTAGCGTGGCTATTATGTCTGTAGTCCTGTTAGCTGATTTGGGGCATAAATACATACTTCCTATGTTCAGGATTTTGGTGTGAAGTATGTTTGTTGTTGTAGCTGTCTAATGAAACAAATATTTGTGAAAGCCCAAAACTTAAGTGAATACGGACCATTTTCTCTTGCAATATCATGGCCTCAGACAGTGTTTAACCAAGACTAAGATGGGTTGCAATATGATCTGTTAAACAGGGATGAGTACAGGTAGTGTTTGAACAGAGTAGCACTAACATTTCCTCCATTCTTTTAACACATTTACTTTCATGTACGATTGTAAAATGGGGTTTGTTTGGCTTTTTTTTTTATGGGAAAACAAGTACTTTAGTGGGTTCTTCTCTACAACATAATGAAACACTGTGCCTCAACTTATTTTTGTTCCTTAGTTATACGGCTCTTGTGTTTAGGGCATCAGTGCTCTGAAGTCCAGGTTGTAACTAGGTCTCATTGTTCTGGACACAATACTAACACAGAGTTAATCAGCTGAACAATGTGTAATGATTCGTAACTTCGCTCCTGTTTTATATGGCAGGAATACCAAAATGGGTGCAGCCCGCCATTCTGTGACCTGCTAGAAGTTATTTTCATCTTTTTGTGTCTCCGAGAAGGCTGCTTGATACTCCTGGACAAGCATTGGCCAGATGCTGTCCAATGAACAGAATTCAAATATGCAGCATGAGAGGAAACATTAGCCTGGCTGTACAGCCTACATGTAGATGTACAGAGAAGGGTAAGTAAAATGGGAAAGCCAAAAAGGTTTTAGTCCTCAGCTTCTCTTGGATTGCTTAAACCTAAATGGCTCTTTCAGATTATGCCAGGAATAATATACCTCTGGTGAAGAACAGACATTTATTCCTTGTAACACCTTTCCACTCACAGTGCCTTCTAGCCTTAATTCCAGAGGAATTTCAAGAAGAGAAGTTTGTAAGCTTTTTGGTTTTTATGTGCTGCTGGACTAACTAAGGAGAGTTATGTGGGCTGGAGGATTGACCTCTGTTCATGTTGATTTAGTTTCTCCCCTCATGACTCTGTCAAAGATGCCCAAATGAGCAAGCTCTATCCAGAGTTTCCCAAAACCACAAAATATGAATGCTCCCTCCTTCGAAGCTGGAGCGGACGAAGTAGGACTGAGACTTTTGGTCTCTTTTCTGAAGACATTCTCTCTCTCTCAGCTAAAGTTCCAAATATTATTAGATGTATCTAGGTAAAGCACTAAGACAACCAAAAACCAGTTTATTCAAGAGGAAATTTTTACCTGAATTTTATTTTTCTATCAAAGGATTCTTTTTAGATGACCTAACCCAAAAATGCAAATTCCACAGGAATTATCTACACGAGACAAATGTAGTTCCATCATTCATTCAGACAGAGAGGTCAAAAACTGCTTGCAAGGTGCAATTCTCCCTGACCTTATTCTTTGGACCATCAGAAGAACCATTCATACCCTCTCCTTGAGTTGCCCCTACTGCAGTCTCTTATGTTTCTGTAAATATTGCTCCTGTCTGGAAGGGAAGAAAATGGCACATTTGACGATGGGGAGCTGCCTCTAGAGCCCAAAACAACCTTGTTTGGGTGTATATTCTATCCTTTCCCTCACATATGGAGGCAAGAGACCGTAGCTGATATCAGAGGAGTTGCACATGATGAGTTTTATTCTGCGAATAGGAAATATTGGGATTCAGAGTGCTAGTTACTTTTTGCATGCAAATGCCCTGTTTCTCTAACATAAAAAGCTGTATAAGTTGCAGATAAGTGTTTTGTGAATCAAGCCCTAAATCCTCTCTTTATTTTAACTGTAGACTTTAGCCAGTGGATAAGCACCATCAGACATTATTCAAACATTTTACGGCTTGCAAAGAAATTACTGTTTTTTTTTAAAAAAGAGCATGTTAAATAAGAGAAAACAAACAGTTTCGTTGGAAGTGGCCTAGTTATGGATATCTTCTTTCCACCTCAGTGGCTTGATGTGACTGTTAACTGGCATTTGGCTGTTTTATAACTGGTGCAATTATTTTGTCAAAGGTTGTAGCGTTTTTTCCTCCTTTTAAAAAAAAAAGTTAGTTTACAGTTTATTAACTTAGATTACTGCTAATAGCTCCCATGGGTCTTTCTACTGAAACAAGGACCAGGATAACTGATTTCTTAAGACCAATCTGGAAGACTTTAAAATGCATTAATAGCTATCACTGAAACAGCAGGAGAAAGAATAGTCTGTCATTTGTGCTTTTTTTTTCTTCCTGTTCTCTGCATAAAGTTTTTTTTTTTCAACTTTATCTATTTATCTGTTGTCCTCTCTCTCTCTCTCTCTATTTTTTTTTTCCTTCTTTTTTGCATTTATTAACAGGCTAAGTTTTCAGTGAGTGCAAATAATCAGCAATAATTCTTTGACTGTTCAGGGAGCACATTAGCACATAAATAGGAAACAAAGACTGGTTCTAAGAT
>NW_010418335.1:1423-1641 GCF_000710305.1 Buceros rhinoceros silvestris | reverse complement strand
TTCAGCAGAAAAGTAAAATGATACTTTAATGTCTGGAGGTCTGAAGTCAAAACACCCCGTTTTCAAAAAAGTCTGGAATGAGTGCAGAATATCATTCATGCTTAACATTTTTTTTAACACTTTACACTTTATTTTTGTGCAGAAATGCTTGTAAAATCAACAAAACCAGATTAAACATTTAGGCTTGTAAATGTGTTGTTTACATGTCTTTGAAGAAG
>NW_010418335.1:298-1233 GCF_000710305.1 Buceros rhinoceros silvestris | reverse complement strand
AGCAGGAAAGGTATTATTTTCCTTCTTCCACTGATTTCGCATGGCTCCCGCAGTCATACTTTTCCTTTCTATTTCTCATCTTCCTGGACAAAAGAGAAACATGTAGACGAACGCTGAGCAGAAGTGCTTACTCAGTGTGTCTGAACTAGTGTCTAGGGAATCTGCTGAAGAGTATGACAGAAAACTTGTTCTTACTTTTATTCCCTTGTTGTCTTTGCTATAGTGAATAACGGAGGAAAGGTATAGCAGGAAGTGATTATATAAGCCCACCTTTGAATGAATAAGAGTGCAGTTTAAACAGGGAAACTATAACATTCTGAGTATTCCCATATTTTCTATGACTTGAAATTGTGGTGATAGGCAGTCTGGAGCATTAACCATCCAGCTGAGATTTTGTTTCTTCTTCCACTTCTTTCCTGAGTAGTGGGAATTGCACACTGGTCATATGTATCTATTTTCATGGGTTTGGTGCACTGCCCAATCTGAGAAGGAACCTTTACAATGTTAGGTGCTGATCAAATCCAAGTAATTAATAACTGGTAATTAATCTTTCCTCAGAGGTTTTTTAATTAAAACACTCTTACTTCTATTATCTAGAATAAAGAGAAAATGGGGTTGGGATGGGATCTGATACTTTGTCTGATGGGAAGATGCAGATAACCCAGACATAGTGGCTTTGAGACCTGAAAAGATCAAGCAAGTCTAGCTTAGGTGTTTCAGTATTGCTCATCCCACTGCTTTGCAGGGAGTTTTTGATCAAGTTCAGCATTGCATACATGTATGACATTAACTGAGGCCCTTGCCCTTCAAAACCGGGAACTGGTGTTTGGCATAGCAACATGCTTTGAATTGTCTATAATACAATTAACCAGAATGTAGCACATGAAGAAAAGGTTTATCCTCCTTTCAGCAGAAGTGTCTATATTTATTAAAAA
>NW_010418335.1:0-211 GCF_000710305.1 Buceros rhinoceros silvestris | reverse complement strand
TGGAATTGAACATTTTTATAGAGAAAAAAAATATTAAAAAAAAAAGGCAGAAGCAACAAAGCACAGGTTTTCATTTAAAAAAAAAAAAAAAAAGATATTTCTGGAAAAGTTGCTTGGAAAATAGATTAAATTATGCAGAGACCAGTTATTGGCATCATCAAGTGCTGTAAACCAGCACAATTCCTTCAAACTTGGTTTTACCATATTTATG
>NW_010418334.1:37647-37863 GCF_000710305.1 Buceros rhinoceros silvestris | reverse complement strand
CTCGTATTTATAATTCAAGGACCAAGCTGAAGCTGGCTCTGCGCTTGCCATGTGCAAAGCTCTTTGCATTCCTTCCCTTGTGCTGATCCCATCCAACTCCTTGTCGACTTGATATTTGGGGGATAATTTCCTGACTGCTCCAGGGGGGAAATTCCAGGTTAATTCATTTTTTTGCAGGGTGCTGCCTCCACTGCCGGTTCCCATCACTTTCTGCCA
>NW_010418334.1:37105-37471 GCF_000710305.1 Buceros rhinoceros silvestris | reverse complement strand
CACTCTCTGGAGGCTAAACGGGAGCTGCAAAGCTGAAAAAAAAATGCTGAAAACTGTACAAAGGTGGAAATCCCTAGGGCAGTTTGGGATGACATAGAGCAGGCCTTAATCATGGCTCAAATTAATTGTAGATCACTGCTGGAGCTGGAGCGGGCTCCGTGGGAGCGAGATCTCGGCCATGAGACCGCAGAAACGGGGTGTCCCCTCGCCCAGCCAGCTGCTGCTCCGAGCCCGGGGTGCTGTGGGGTTTGCGAGGTGCTGCCTGTCCGTGCAGGAGCTGGTGCTGCCTGCTGTGCCACCCCGGCAGGAGAGGCAGGGCCTGGGCAGCATCCTGCACCCCGCTGCTCAGCATCAGCGCCGGAGCAC
>NW_010418334.1:36565-37054 GCF_000710305.1 Buceros rhinoceros silvestris | reverse complement strand
GCTGCCGTTCGGGGCAGGAGCTGGTGCTGCCTGCTGTGCCACCCCGGCAGTAGAGGCAGGGCCTGGGCAGCATCCTGCACGCTGCTGCTCAGCATCAGCGCCGGAGCACCTCACCCGTGGGGGCACAGCGAAGCGCCGGGCTCCAGCCCGCTGGGGTATTTGCGGCCGGATCCAGTGCCCCACGCCTCCTCCCAAACACATCCCATGGGGTGTTTTGCTGGGATATTGTGGAAATGGTTGGGGTTTGCAAGCCAGGGGCAGCAGGGTGTGGATGTGGCCCCTCTGCCTTACAGAGCTGCCTCGCCTATAGGACCTACCACCCCTTTCCTTACCAAGCTCCGGCACCAGGCTCCGGCGTGTCTCCATCCCTCTTCCCAGCCTCCCCGCTGAGGCTCCACGCTGCCAAAACACCCTTTGGGGTGAGCTGGCCCTGGCCCCAAGCCCAAAGCGGGGAGGCTGTACCCCAAAAGCAGCTCCGTCGGCTCAGCG
>NW_010418334.1:28998-36426 GCF_000710305.1 Buceros rhinoceros silvestris | reverse complement strand
CGCGTCGGCCCAGCTCATCTCGGTAGCCGCTCCACACTCTCTGTCACGTTTAAATCAGCACCCGGGTAATTACCTCCAGCAATAAGGAAACCTCATGTTTGTAGCGAGTATCTGCTTTGAAATGATGCTTTTTACAACATAAAAGGATTATTTTATAATTAGCTGTCTGCTAAACCCCGGCCTATTGAAATTACGGTATTAAACCATACACCGTTCTCTGCTTTCTAAATATCATCTGGAAGTTGATTAGTTTTGCATTACTAAAGAGCAACCCATTGAAATATTTAATCATCATGAGACCTTTTTCACGTAAATGTTAACATTTCACTTTTCTTAAAATTCCCCCCCACACACTCCCACCCCGTAATTGCTCCAGCTTTGCTTACTCCAAAAAAAACCCAAACCCAAACCAAAAAACAAAACCGTGGAAACAATTTTTCCCGCAACAAAGGGATCAAACTAGTCCTTGATTAATACCTGGAGCACCCTCCGGCGCTCGGTGCCTGGTGTAGCTCCAGGCAGGACTTAGTGCTGCCGCTGCCAGCCCAGCTACTACCCTTAGGAGCGGCGGAACAGGAGGGATTTTCCTTTCCCAAGGGGTTGATCCTGACTCTGGGATGAGCAGGTGGGAACAGGGCGGGTGAGATCAAGTGATCTGCCCCAGGGGAGGCAGATATGGTTTTGTACAGGGTGATGAGGTTTTAGGCCAGATAGGGCTGAGCTGCAAACCATGAGAGCAGGATGCTCAGAGGCTGGGGCAGGGACTGTGAACTGGAGCATCACCCCTGTGGACATGAGGGTGCAGACCCACATGGGCAGGGACACTCCTGCTTGCAAAAAGGGACTATGGGAGCTTCTGGTATGCTAAATCCTAAAGGAGAAGCTTTTGGGGAGCTTATTGCCTCTAAAGCCACATAGAAATGCACGTGGGCATCAAGGACTGAGCCATCATCACAGATGATCATGGACAGACAAGTGGTGAATTGTGCGGCTCCGTGCAGGGGTGGGCGCAGGGGTCGACGGGTCAGACATCCTCATCCCTTCCGGCCTCAAATGCAAAGAAAAGGAGCAAAGCCCAAGCTGGAAGACCCAGGAGATGCTGGGAGGAGCAGGATCCATCCCACGGCTGGGCTCTGCCCCCGGTTTCGCTCGGCTCGCCCGGCCATGTCCGCACCCCCACGGGGAATGAACCAGCTGGATTTAGACACACTTGAAATTCAGCTCCTGCTCCATGCCAGTCATCGGAAATGATGTGTTTGTCGTGAAATGAAGCCAAGAGAGTAGTACAGAAAGGCTGTGTTCGACATGCCTGAAATAGCCAGAACATTTATTCTATAGGCAGTGACATTCTTACATGGTTCAGTCAAACCATGAGGATCACGTTCGTGGCTTAAGGAAAAAACTCCAACATCAGCAAAGGGGAAATGCACCTTCCAATTTATAATATTAAGTTACAAATTTGCATGCAAATGGATATTTAGGAATTTGAAAGAGCTAAATCATGCATTTTTGGCAGGCTTTTACTTGCAAAAGAAATTTCCAGCACGGATATGGCTTTGTATTAAATTCCATTATGTTACTTAGAAAAAAACCCAAAAATAAAAGCTATAGAAAAGTGAAGGAGCTCTCCAAAATGCAGCCGGACTTTTCCCTACGGCACGTCCTGTGAGGCAGCTGTACCGGTGGGACCTTGGAGCGTTTAGTCCCTGCCAGGAAAACGGTCCCAAATTGGCATTTGTGGATTGGTTGTTGCATTCGCCCCCAGATTTTGGGCTGCTTTTACCTTTCGGACAGTTGAAGGGACAGAGTGGTGCTGGTGAATGCTGTGGGGTTGGGGACCCCCAAAACCTCGTGGTAGAGATCAAGGGGAGGTGGGTCCATCTCCTCTCCCAGGACGCCGGGTGCATCGCTGGGGGTTTGGGTGGATACCACTCTGAAAAGCCCTGAAATTGTTGCTTTCTTGCTGTTTTCCCTTCTAAACAATATTGGGAGTGTTTTCCTAATGTTTGACCTAAAGGACCCCAAACCATTTGTCCTCATCAGTGCTCACTTTATTTTCCCCACGGAAAACATTCACCCCGTATGACCCAAACCCTCAAACCACGATTTCCAGCCAAAAGCTGCCCAAACCAGTAACAACACATATTTCTGCCCCACCACTGCGAGGAAAACTCTCCTCCAAGCAGTGGCACCCTTTAAAATAACTGCAAACAGGCCTTTAAAATTCTTCCCCTCCTCGTTTAAGGACACAACTGCT
Organism: Buceros rhinoceros silvestris; assembly: GCF_000710305.1. Taxonomy (NCBI): domain Eukaryota; kingdom Metazoa; phylum Chordata; class Aves; order Bucerotiformes; family Bucerotidae; genus Buceros; species Buceros rhinoceros. Next base: position 34,169 of record NW_010418334.1, on the reverse strand, counting down.
TTTACTTGCAGGGATCTTCTCGGAGGTGTTCATGGCTGGTTTATTGAGTAACTCCCGCGCGCATGAAAAACCACCCGTTCGTCACAGAGAGCTGGGCGCTCCAGTAACCATCATCGTTGTGATCTGACATGAGCACCCAGCCCCGGCGGTGCTGCGGGGGGCACTGGCGCGGTGTTCCTCCGTGGTTACACACTCTCACGAACGCCATTTGTTCTGAACCACAAGCAGTTTGGGCTGCCAAAGGAGGGCTGTGGGCACCTTGCCCGGCCATCGCGTTGGCGGTGGTCTCCTAGCCCCGCTTGCCGCTGGCCGTGCCGTGGATGTGTCGGTGCCCATCGCCTGCCTGGGTTCTCCCACGCTCCAGGGACGGTGCGTTTCTGTGGCTCAGAGCACAACACGTGAGGGATCCCCAAAAAGAAAAAAACGAATCAGGGATTAGGAGCAGCAGTGTTGCTAGGGAACCAGATGCGAGCGCTAAAGAAGTCCAAGAGAAATCCCTGAATCTCAGGTCATGTGCAAAGAGGCACTTGGTCAGCAGCTCCTGGGCCTCCATGCTGGCTCCTCCAGGATGTCGGTGTTTGGCAGAGCCAAGAGCTGGTCTTGCAGCCAAGGACTGACGATGCTGTGATCCCCTACAGCCACCCAGCACATGGAGGGGGCAGTGATGGAGGGTGGGAAGGACAGTGATGGAGAATGAGAGGGACAATGATGGAGGATGGAGAAGACAGAAACAGAGAATGGAGACAGTGATGATGGAGGATGGAGAGGAAATGGCCTCAAGCTCTGCCAGGAGACATTTAGGTTGATATCAGGAAAAACGTCTTTACAGGGAGGGTTGTGAAGCACTGGAACAGGCTGCCCAGGGAGGTGGTGGAGTCCCCATCCCTGGAGGGGTTTAACAGACGTGTGGATGTTGCGCTGAGGGACATGGTTTAGGGACCCTGGCAGTGCAGGGGGAACAGTTGGACTCGATGATCTCAAAGGTCTCTTCCAACCAGATGGTTCTGCGATTCTGTGAGAAGGCAGCAATGGGGGATGGGAAGGACAATGATGGAGAATGGAGAAGGAGGTGATGAAGAATGGGAAGGACAATGATGGAGGGCATCTAATCAGAGGGGGTGGAGCTGAGTCGGGAACAACCAAGGGCTGAGGTTGTGCTCACTCACTCAACCCAGAAGAAAGCTCGTTAAGCTTTAGTGCAGACTCGCACCAGTGGACATTATTTATGAGGCTCCAGCACTCCTGTATCAAGGCTTGAAAAAGGTATAAAATATGAATGATCCTAATGAGAAACAAGGGCTGAGGGCCCTCCCTGTCCTGGGGGTGCTGCCGGGGCTGGGAGCACTGTGTGTCCCCACTGCGGCCAGTCTGCAAAGCACAGATCCCCCCTCCTCCACGGGGTGCTCTTCCTCATGCCCTTCCTCGCGGAGCTCGAACCTGAATCCACGGAGTGATTTTGGAGCATGAAATGACTCCAAACCACATTGTCTTCCAGCTCAGGATCCGACCATCTTCTGTTCCTAAACATAACTCTGACTTCTGTTTTTTCTTTTTCTGAAAATATTCCAAATATTTTCCAAAGGGAAGCCCCAGGGGATGCTATTTTCATCTCCCCAGTGGGCTGAGGAGCTGGCTCGTTTTCCACCCACTAAAATAACCGTGATTTTACATGGATTCATCATTTCTCTTCCGGCTGCTTCCCATCAGGATGCCCCAGCAGCCAGGGAAAGGAGGCTAACACCGCTCTGGCCCTGCTTTTTTCCTTCTGCCCTGCAAAGATTTTGATTTTCATCCCATTTCCTTAGCACTGACAATTGCGGAGCTGACAGTCTTGTCTTTTTGAGGGATGTCGAACTGAAGGGAGTTTAAAGCACGCAGGCAGGATAAACAGGGCTGTTGCTGGCGCTGCAAAATGCCACCTGGATCCCCCTGCTCCATGCGAAGTCAGCTGAGGGGCTCCAGCATTGCTCAGATTAAGCCATTTTAAAGAATTGGGCAGCACGAGGAGTGCTGGCATCAGACAGTGCTGAGACTGAGCTCACCCTCACCCAGGGTGGCCAGAAAGGCTGAAATTTTGGGTGCTCTGGTTTAATTCAGAGCAAAGACATTTACTGACGGTCCCCATGGGGCTGTCGACTCTGGAGAAGGCTCCAGCTCCAGGAGATGGGTGGTGGGCCTCTGCCCAGCCCAAATAGGCTGGACCTGCAAACGGGAGGCTGCGCAGGTTGATTTTGGAAGAAGACCTCGCTTTCTGCTCCACGACGCTGCTGCATTAAACACGAGTGGATGCGTCCCCACGAGCAGCGGCTCATCCTTCAGCGACTTTTAACAATCTAGGGGCCAAATCCAGACCCTTCAAAATGGAGGGTTTTAAGGGGTTTTCAGACAAAACCTCGCTCGGCCCTGAGAGCTCTCAAGCAGAGTCATGGGCTTACTCCAAGCCGCCGTCTTTTCTATTTCCATGGCATCCAGGGCTTGCCTTATTTGCCCGCAGTAAAAGCAATTTTGTTTGAGAGGTGCCTTATCACAGCTGAGCCCCATCGGGTGGATGCTGGGAGGGGAATCTGACATCTGGCTAAGGCCCAAGGACTTTAAAGAAGATTTTCCTCTAAAACTCGACATAATCCTGTGATAACATAACCTGAACTTGTTCTCTGAGTCACCCTTTTGCTACCAACCCGACCCAAACTTCAGTGATGACCTGTAAGCCCCTAGACCAGCTCAGCGCTGGGAAAACGAGGGGATGTTTGTACATACCCAGAGCTGCAATTTAATCCTGCCTGGCTGGGGGAGAGTGCAACGGACTGGCTTTTCTTGGAAAAATATAAACCGGTTCTTTCTTCCCTGGGAGTCCCTTTTTTCAATCAGAAGCTGCACAAATTCAGCCTCTGGGGAGGAGGATGTGCTGAGGAGGAACCACGTGTCCAGGTTCCAGCTGGAGACCTGATACATCAGCATCCTCCAGCCCTTTCCACCCACCTTCAATCTCCCATTGTCTTCCTCTGAACTGGACCTGAGCTTTCCCACATCACAGCCTCTGCCCCAAAATCCGTGGGCCATGGGGAGCCTTTGGCATCGGCGGGGTGAGGAAGCCAGGTCCCTCTTAGCTACACCAACTCTTCCTCTCCTTCTCCTGCCACAGCCACCTCACTTAATGTCTCCAGCCCCTCTTGAGCCCTGGTGCCCCGTCAGACCCTGCCTCCCGCCCCGTGCCAGGCACCTGCCCGCTCAGACCTTGGCTTAGCCCTGCCAAGGGATCCGGATTACACACACTGTCAGGCGAAAACATGCTCGGGGAAGAAAGCACTTAGTGTTGTATTATTTTTTTTGTAAGTAGGTAAATATCCCCATTGAGTGAAATATGAATATCCATCTTCAGGGTCAGGATGGGATTTGATGCTGTAAATCTCTCTCTGGGCTGGCTCGCTCTGTGAGGTTTAACCTGGGGTGACCCAGGCTGGAGCATGAGATCTGTGTCTCAGGTGCAGATGAGGCCAGTTGGCCCATCCACCCCATCCATCCCATCCTTCCTGTGCATCCCAAAAAGCAAAGGGACTGGAGGGAAGGGAAAAACCTGCTGCGAAACCCTGCTGATGAGCATCAACACGTAGCAGGTTGGCAGCCGTCCTGGGAGCTGTCTGGGCTGTTGCGGAGGGTAATTCGTGGAAGTGTTTCCTATCACGTCGATAGGAAGGTCAGCAGCCACTTCAAGTGTAATTTTATTCACGGGGTATTTAAATCTGCTGATTCTTCAGCATCCCAAAGGGAAAAACAACAAAGCAGGGATGTAGAATGAATAAGACAATAAAAGAATAAATGTGCCGATGTAGGCGAAGCCCGGGGAACAGCAAGGATTTGGCTCTGGACCACGCAATGGCCATGGGACCATCTCAGAGGCTACACCCACAATCCATCCCAGGCTTACCAGGCACAAAAAGCAACAGAGCACACAAATAATGACTGTGCAAATCACTGGGGCACTTAAACTCCACCCCAGAATTTTCCCAAGTGGAAATGTTTAAGCTGGGAACAAACCCCAAAGGTTTGCAGAGGGCGGGCGGGGAGCATGCAGGAGAGGGCACAGCACTGTTTACGGTCCCAAGTGGCGGGGTCAGCGCTGGGCACTCTGGTTTTGCTCCTGGGGCTGGAGGAAAGGAGCACGACCCGGCTCTGGCTCTTGGCCACAGCCCAGGTAAAGGTCGGGGGGTTATGGAGACAGAGGTGCCACTACCCACCGCTGACGTTCACAAGGTGGTTTGGGTCAAGGGAAGAGCAGCACATCACTAGCCAAAATTTCCTGGAATCTCTTCCTGCGTTTCATTCTGTGGCTCTGCATTGGCATCTCGGCTTTAGCTCTAGTTCACGTCTCTATCTGCCTGCTGACCTTACGGTATTTAGTCTTTGGGTTTTGGGTTTTTTTTCGTCCTTTTAAGCCTGCCTGTGAAACCACAAAAGCTATAAACATTCAGAAAAGACGACGAGTAAGATCATCTTACAAATCACCGGATTCCAGGAGCAAAGGCTTAAGGGAGAAAAACCACCAACCCCAGTCTCTGAGGGTGACAATTCCCACCACCAAGAGACTCACGCCCGTGGGGACCCAGCCCACAGAGGCAGCAGATCTTGGTACATCAGCCTGACCAGCTCTGTGGGTCCAACTACGTCCAGCATCACCCACGAGTCTCCCCTAGACCCAGCGAAAAGAAATAACCCCCTAAATCCCAGCAGAGGTGGTGATGGGGAGATGCATTTTCACATCATAAAATGCTCTTCAAATAGTTGCTCCTCTTCATTTGCTGACATTTAATGACGGGAAGCCAGAACAAAAATTCATTTCAGGGTGAGTCAATGTGACACTGGGTTTTCAGTTTTTTCACTGAAGTAAAAAAAAAAATCCCCGTAGGTGCAGCGAAACAATTAATTCCACACCCAGGACGTTTTGTTTGGTTTTAATATTTAATTGAGGTGAGGTAATTTCATGACCAAAGGTCAGTTCAAGGCCAACATTAGCAGTGTTTTGCTTACAGAACGGTGAAACAAAAGGCTTTCACATTTTGGGAAAGCGCGGTGCTGGTTTTCCTGCCGCCCTGTGCTCAAGTATTGGTGGGGGAGTGCCCCACGCCAAGGTCTGTGTCCTCCTGCTCTTCCTAACGGCAGGGGGAGCGGGCGCG
>NW_010418334.1:9155-28919 GCF_000710305.1 Buceros rhinoceros silvestris | reverse complement strand
GAGCAGCCGGCCCAGCTCCCGGTGGAGCTGCCAGCCGTGCTGGGCACATTAACCCTCATGCAGAAGCGATTTTATGCCGTATTAATATTCGTATTTATGCCTCTCCCAAATGCAGCCTTGATCCCCAGAGCCCAGGCAAGGGTACCTGAGCCTTGCAGCAACACCCCTGCAGGGACATTACTCCAAACCACAGGAAAAATAAATCTTAACCCTTATTTTCAATGTAGTCCCCAAAACACCTTCCTCAGTGATAGCCATGTTTAAGTTTCACAGGCTGATGATGTGATGGACATCACCTACATCGTGGTGGCTATTCCCAGTGGCATCCCACTGTCTAGATGCTGCCCCTCGCCCCTGCGCGCGGGGATGGATGGTGCCCCCTCCCTGGATCAGAACAGACCACGATACAGCACTTTTTTTTTTTTTTTGACCTGTTCCTGTTGAAACCCAAGGGTTTCTGAGCTTGACAGTGTTTTCCTTCTGAACTAAGCTCTCAAACCAACTGTGCCCAGCAAGGGATAAGTCCCAAGCCAGACCAGTCCTCACAATCATAGCAGAGGGCAGTGTCCCCGTGGGGGATGGATGGGGTCGGTGACAAGCACATCTAAGGGCCATTGGGATGCTCCTGTCATGGGCTGGCCACCAGCAATGCGCGGCCCCCAGCCCTTTGGTGGTGTCCGACTCTCTCTTGTCCTTCCACTGCCTGACTCAGTCTCCTTTCCATCATATATCCAGTTGCCTAAAGTACCCACTCACCGGAAGAGAGACAACATTTTAGAGGCAATTAATATCCAGGGAATATATATCTGCTTCCTATGCTTGTACATTTGTAATCTGAGTCTCTCCACTCACTTCTTTCCCTCCTCTGCAATGTCCTCTGGGAGGAGATGAGCCTTGGAGGGATGCGGGGGGTTCCTGTCCTCTTCCCAGCCCACGGCTCAGCTCTCCTGGGACCATCTTTGTTGGGGAGGGCCAATCCCAAAATACACCGAAGGCCATGGGAAGCATCCCAGGGAGAGCTGCCTTTCTTCTCCCCACAGCTCCGTTTTCCCCAGGGAGCTGTGCCCTTGCCTTAAATCTGAAAGGCATTGTGAGGGCTGAATCGGGATTAGCTGAGAAACCCCCAAAAATTGGGAGATTATGTTTCTTCTTAATTAGCCGCCGAAGACAAAATGTGCAAGCGATGCGGGGGAGATGCCTGGGCACCACGTGTGGCTCACACTCATTGGAACCAAGAGCATCTGCCACAGCCCATTTCACTGCTCCTCGTCTGCTCTGAGCAGGGTGGTTAATTTGAGGAGAGGCCTCACTGGAGATCGCTAGTGCCACAGGCTGTACGTGGTCTTGAGTGATTTTCCATTCTGAAGTCAAAGAAACCCACCAGGAGCTCGCACAGGCAGAGCCAGCCGTCACCCACACTCAGCTACGTCAACGTTATTTTCCTCAAACCCCTCTCCCATCCAGCTGTCAGACACCTACGCCTGAATTTGCAGCTGGTGGAAACCTGGGCACTGAAACTAATGCCCATGAAGGCTGAGGGATGGTTGAAGCCCTCCCAGCATCCTCAGGAGGAAGGAAGGAAGAATGAAGAAATTCTGCTGGCGTTGGGGAAAAGATCCCACCCCACCCAGAAATTACTTTAAAAAACCCCCAAAACTTTCCATGGCATATGACAGCTACATTGTGGTCATTTTTCACAGAAGCAAAGCCCCTTCCAGCCTAGTTACAGCCTTGGCACTGATCTAGGAGAGGGGATAACGGCGTTGAGGATCTTCTGAATCAGGGAGCAGAGGGTGAAGACGGGCCCCATTCTGTACCCGAGGATCTCAGCAGACAAATGTGTTGCTGAGCTGGTTCTGGTTCCCGGTCTCGGCACACGACTGGAGACCCTGGGAGAAGCAGCACCCCGAGCCAAGAGCACAGCCAGGGGCATGGCTTCTCCGTCCCAGCACACCCAGCGCTGTGCGGCACCAGCACTCCCCGCCCTCGCTCTCTGGAAGTGCTGCCTCTGCACTGGCTCGTAACTGAACACGAGCACGGTGCCTCTTCTCCGTATTGTGACCTTGAAGAGCATCCTCGCTAGGTGCTCTCCTTCCTCAGGGACGCTGGAGGGTGTCGGAGCGGGTACCATTCCCTGCAGGCAGGTTTTCCACTGGGAACCAGCAACCCTGGGCAATGGGAGGATTAAGCCCCAGGAAACAGAGAGGGGGATGCTCAGCTCGGGGGGCCAGGAGCCCAGCTTTGCAAGGAAGGGTTGGCAAAGCAGCAAGGTCCCTGGGCTGGGTGTCACAATGCCTGGGTCCTCCTCCTTTCTGGATTTAGCATGCTGTGGTCCAGCCATGCAGGGTGGTCACACACTCAGCTCAGCTAACTCCTAGCGCCTAAAAGTTGGATTTGTACCCTCAAGCCCCATGGTCCCTTGCAAAGCACGTAGCTTAAGAGAGCCTCAGGCAGCATAAGGCAGAGCAGCCACTCTAGCACACCTCTGTCTCCAGACACAGTGATTCACACCACTTTCCTCCTGGGGTGATAAAACAAGCTTGGAGAGACTGATCCCAGCTGCGGCCACCAGCTTCCAGCTGCTGGCATGGGAGGACATGGTCCCTGTGGACCGAATCCTGCCTCCCTCCCTTCTCCACCTACCCAAGCTGCCTCCTCCAAGAGCAGTTCAGCCACGACGCCTTGCAGCAGAAGCGAGGCAGGAGAAATCCCCTCTGCCCTGCCCGGGGTAGAGCGGTCTATCAACTGCTACGTGTCCTGGACCACACTGTCACGGGCAGCTCAAAGCCATCGGGCTCAGGATGTGGCATCTTCATGAGGTGGATGTCTCACCTGCACGGGGGCCATCGGAGACATCCAGGACATGGGTCTCACCTCCAGATGGGATGAATTGCCACCTGGAGATGCTGTGCTCTCTCTGTCGGCCATGGAGAGAAAATTGCAATGCGGTTTTAATGGAATGGTAAAATCTGAGCAGCTCCTAGAGGAAGAAAGAACAGAGACATCCCCAAAACCCTGTGAAGCAGCCTGGCTTCTCCTCCCTGAGAGCCCGGGGAGCCCATCTCAGCCCTGCTCCAATCTCAGTCAGGGCCTGAGCAGCTCAGGGACATGCCAGGGCAATTCCCCAGCACACCCCGGGTGAGGACTGAACCACAGTGACATGCCCCTCCTTCCAGGGCAGCACCCCCACAGGGCATCATTGTGCACGTGCTCCAGGGTAGCTCATTCCAAAGCAGGTCCACGTGTCCCCTCTGCCCTACGGTCCCCACCATGCCACCAAAGCGAGGACTGGAGGCCACCCTGCGGTCCACCTGCCTTGCTGGCGGCTGCTCTGTGGAAACACATCATTTGCTGGGTTTCCATGGAAACCAGCATCGTACACACGCCAGCCAGGCCGGCTCCCACCCCCGGAAGATGCCCCACGTCAGACCCTGCATCTCCGTGGGTGCCTTTCCTTTCCTTTCCTTTCCACCCCAGCTCAGGCATTGCCCCGAGCCCGACGCCCCTCGTGGGATCTTCTGGTGGGAGGCAGCGGTGAGGAGCGGTGGGGCAGGGAGCAAACCCATCTGCTGGGTAATTCAGGGGATCCCGCGGGCACACAGCTTGTCCCCACGGGCGTGCCTGGCGCTCCTCACTGTGCGTTTGCAGGCAGCACGTGAAAACGCCCGGCTCCTGGCTCGGGGTGATGCAGAGATCTGTTCCCAACAGGAATAAGAACCACACACGAGGCTTTTTCTCATTGTATTTTGCTGCCCCCAGGTCTCCAACTGATTTCTGGCAAATAATCACAGCCCTGCTATCCTTAACCAACCCTTCTCTCCTACATGTATTTCCTTGCAGCTCAGCTCCCTGCTCCTTCTCCCAGCCTGTCATTTAACAGCGTCACGCCGGCGTCTTGGCTGCGTAAGGAGGGACGCGGGCTCTGAGCAGCCTGGGGGAGATGCTGTGCTGGCTCTCCTCTTGAATTGCTCTGTGCAGCCGGGCTGGTGAAGGACCAAGAGCTCGTTCCCTGAGCCAGGCCGGCAGGCAGCGTGCAGAGCTGCTTTTACTGCTCTCCAACTTCTCTCCTCTGGGATCTGTAGTTCTGTAGGAAGTCCTGTAGGTCCCCTGTGCTGTTAAACCCTTTATGAAACAAAAGTCCTGACAATTAAGCAGTTCATCAAAGTAATGGTCCTCCCTCGCCTTTCCAGACACATCGCTCTGGTCACTCTCCTCCGCACCTTCCCCACCGATAAATCCCAAATGCTTCTGCAAACGCAGGCAAAGCACCTGCAACCCTCCTGGGCTGCCAGCCAAAAACCACCACTGAAAAGTGAGTTCTTGCCCCTTGTCCCTCCCCAGCAGCCACGCAAACTCTGCCCGCAGTTAGCAGGAGGTGCTTATCCAGCTCCCACCCCAGGAGAAGAAGACAAGCGCTCTGCCAGTAACCACAGCCCCCGAACAGGCGGAGAGAGAACAGCCCACAGCCAGCGGCCACGTGGAGCTGCGGCCATCCCCGGCAGGGAGCTGTGGCAGTGTTGGTGGCCATAGTGATGCCGATAAGGATCCCTAAACCATCCTAGAAATCCTGTGGGTATTCCCTGGGTAAGAATTATCTCTATGGGAATTCAGGAAAAGGTGTGAAAAAGAAGGCCCAAGCGGTTTCCAACAGGAGATGGAGTTTCCAGCTGTGTCCAGCTGTGGGGCTGGTTTCATTTCAAAGTGGAGTCATGCGGTTATGGTGGGGGACGCAGAAAAGTGCACCCTTAGGTGATGTACGAGCACATTTACTCGTAATGAAAGGCGGGTCATTTGCACCTGGTGTGCCAGTTTCTTGACTGGGGAAGGAATTGGGAGACTTGTCCCATCACATGATGCTTCCTACCCCGGTGCATTCCCACATCGCGCCGTGACCGACGGCCAGCACCGCCTGAGATGCGCAGGGGTCAGCGGGACTCGCCCTGGGCGGGTTCGGCTGCTCCGTAAAGCCCCAGCACCCCCTATTTGAGCAGGTATTTACCCCTAGACATGTGGCTAAGACTCTTGCCTGGAAGAAAACTTGGGCAAGCCTCCTCATTAAGCACACAGCTGAGGAATTCTGACAGAATCTTGAAAATACTCTGTTTACTTAGACAAAAGGAGATTTTAATTTTTTTAATGCAGCTTTGAACTTACAAGCTCCTGAAATCCAGCCCTTCCGTGTTTCTCCGCTGCTGTCTTTGCTTTCTGGTTGCATACTCTGCAGTAAGGATGCCACGTCCTTGTCCCCACAAGCACTGAACCTTGTATTTATCTCCCAAAAATTGCTATGCAATGCAAATTACTGCACTTCCAAGAGTGCCGGGCGGACGGAGCACATTTTCAATGCACAGGGCAGAGGATTAGGAACAGCCTCCATCATTTGCTACTGCTCTGCGCCAAGTGGGAATAAAAGTTTCATACCGAATTAGAAACACGGCTCCCATTCCTGCCTGCAGATTCGGGCTCTGTGAATACAGCCAAAAAAGAAAGAATCTTGGCAAGCACTCCTTCACTTTGAATGAATTTGCTTTGACCGACCGCACGAGGTTTCCACATTTGCAGCCTCGCCAAAAAAATGCTCTGTGCTCGGTCAGCACGGCGCAGTCCTGGGGGGCAGCGGGGAAGCCCCAGCACCACAGGGAGGTCATAGCCCCCGGAGAAAAAGTGGGTACCGAGATATTCTGGAGCGTGCAGAATGCCTGCTGATGCTCGGCTGGCTGTGGCACTGGGCAGTACGCTGCGCAACCCAGATTTTCTGGTGTTCCTCGCTTCTCCATCAGGAGTCCGTCCGTATCCGTTGGGTCTCCTGGTTTGTGCAGGGACTGTGGGCTCCGTTTGTGAAGCAGTGGGATGCTGATCTATAATCAATGCTCGGGAAGCGCAATGCCCTGGGATCTTATCTTAATGCACTGATTGCAATATACCGCTGAGCCATTCCTCCGTTTGAACAGCGCTAGTCAAAACACTCCACATCTTGGATTTCATCAGGTGGATGTCACCGATGAACTCACTTCTGCATTTGCTGTAGTTCAGAAATTGTCTGCTGAAGGGCGAAGGGAATCGTAACGTCTTCCCTTCAACCTGCAGGGAGAGAAGGGAAGAGCTCTGTCAAATAAAAGATTCATGACCCCCTTCTCCCAGGCTAGGTGCTCGTGTTAGCATCTTAAGACGTCTCCACATGCAGCTGCTCTAATTGCACAGCGAGAGTGGTCGGTCATGCCTCGCCAGGGCTAGCAACGCCCTGGGGCTGGCACTGCACGGGCAAGGTGTCCCCTGCTGTTGGGGACACCCTCAGTGCCACCGGCTTTGAGGGGAGCAGCACTGCTCCTTAACCTTAAGTAAAAATCTCTGCTTCCAGGAGACACCCCAACCTCCTGTCAAGATCAAGGGGTAGAAAAGAGGAACAAATAAGCATTATATATCTCCGCAGGGCAAATATATATGTTATTGACACCAGCAAGAAGCCAAAGTCTATTGATGGGCTGCTGTTCCTGAAAGAGTAATTATCCCATCGAGTTTCCAGCTCTTGATGACGCAGAGGATAAACAGAAGTTTCCTGTTCAGGGCTTCATAAACACCCTGAGCAGATAAACACTCATAAGCAAGGGGCTTGGGCCGGAGAGGCAACGGGCAGCAATCCTCTTTTATGAGAAATGAGATTGGAAAAATGGTAATCTCCTAAATGGGCATGGCTGGTGGGCTGATAAACAGAGCTCCGGGTTATTACAGTGATGAGCTCGATAGAAAAAGTGTAATCCCAGCCCAACTGTTCGGGAGATCGCTGCCCGGCTTCTTCCCCCCTCTCCCAAATTATCACATTAGGCTGATGGGAGAAAATAAATGAGATCTCTTTGCGCCAGGTTGTATAATGGCATTGGAGAGAAGCGTTGAGCTTTGCGCTTGTATCTGGGGACAGCGGAGACTTCCTACCCTGCATCGGGGGAAAAGCCTCGATCTCCCCATGCGCAACTTGTGTCCTCTGGCCCCTCCTTTCGCTGAGCGGCTCTGACGGGTCTGGTTCCACCCTCTCCACCAAGCAGCAGAGACTACAGCTCTGGGCTGCCTAGTCCACCCGGCTCTGGGCACTGGGACCTTCCTGCCTCCCAGCAGCAGCACCACTGCCAGGTAATCCTCGCCAAGAGGACCACCACCCGCGCGAGGGAGAGGAGGCAGGGGAAGCCCAAATGCAGCTCAAGGATGTAAAACCAGGTTATGGATTGGTTCTTTTTTTTTCACAGCTCCCTCAGTAGGGCTGCAGAGGAAGGGTTGGTATCCTGGTACATGCAGAAACCCTCTCCTGCCTGCCAAAACTACAGGCTGGGGCCACGTTCAAGGCAAAGGACAAAATGCCATTTGGTGTATTTTTGTTTAGTCTTAAAATGCAGGGAGGAAAAAAAAAAAGGCCACGTAAAGAGCTGAAGGCAGCCCGACAATTAGTGACAGGATAATGACTACCCAGCAGCACCGAAAGGCTGTAGAAGCATCGCAGCCCCACAGCACCCGCCACATCAAAGAAATACAAACAGGACCAAATTAAATCAGCTGAGCAGCAAAATCAAAGCCCAGGGACACGCTCCCCGTTTCTGGGAACATACCCGCAGCCTTTCCTCCAAGCCTCTGCAAACAGAGAGCTTGCTGCAGTTCGCCTGGAAGGTCGTAAGGTCTGTGCTAATGCACGTGGAGTCAGAGGGATGGCAAGCGCAGGGCAAGCGCAGGCAGTTCGGGGGAGTTAGCATTTAGGGTGATAGTTTTGAACACAGTGAAGAACAAACAGCCCTCAAGCGTTCGTGGCATTTTTCTGATGTATTTTGCATGAAATGGAAAACTAAAACAACAAGCGGTAGGTACAGTAACAACAAACAGTCCAAGAATGCAACAAAAAGAGGATTATCATCCCAAACACGCTGTGCTTCGGGTGCTGGGGAGCAGCTCTGCCCTTATTTCTGCTGTCTGCAAGGCCGGGTATAAAAGATGTCAAACTGCAGATAAAGCCGAGCGTGCTGGCACAATGATAAGGTAAAAGATGAAAAGGAGGTTTCATCCAGCTAAACCCAGGATTCACATTCAAGCATGAGGCTCTAAAAATGGTGCCGCAAATGGTGTTGGAAAAAAAAAAATTGCTTTTTTCCCCCCACCTGAACGACTCCCGACTCCAGAGTTGGTTGCGGGACGGACGTGGGCAATTAGGGTCATGATTTACAGTCAAGCAGCAGGAAGATGGGATGGTTTTGAGGTCCCTTCTACCAGAACCGGGGCTGGTTGTGCTACCAGCCCGGAGCGACAGCATGATGTGGGGCCATCGTCTGCTCGGGCGGTAATCAAAGACACGGGAAGGTGGAAGGAGTGGGCATGAGTCACCCCGGACTTCAGAAAAGCTTTTGATGCCTCCACACATGAAAGCTTTGCCACAGGGGCGGTAAAAAAGATTGGAGAAGAGCAATTCTTGGGAGGATAAAAAAGCTGAGAGCAGGGATGTTTCAGTATCAAAGGCTGCGGGGATCGCACACGCTTCTGCGTGCAGGAGAAACGTGGCTGTCACGGGTCCTGCAGTCTCCATCGGAAATCCACAGGCAGTGGATTTGTAACTACAGGAAAAACTCAGCAGGGCTTCAACCCCCGAAACGTGGGTCTGAGGGTATCACACAAAAAGCCACAGTATCCGTTTTTCTCCCCTCTCCTGAATTCCCTGGGAACGTCCATCCCTCCTCCCTCTGCCTTTAGCAAGGGAGGGGGAGATGTCCCTTGCTGGGGGTCAGGGAGTGGTCCCCACAGAGCCTCATTCCCCAAAGGGGTGCGAGATGTCTTACGAGGAAAGATCAAGAGGTTTCAAACCACTGCTCTGATATAACTCCAACATTGTTTGGGAAGGGGAAGGGGTGGATTTAGAGAAAAAAGGTCTCATTCTTCCTGCATTTAATTGGCTGAGAAAAAGAAAATTCCCCGTGTTCCCCCTTAGCAGGCAGACCATTTTCTACACACATTTTCAGCCCACCACAAGCTCAACGCAACACCCAACAGCAGCTCAGGCAGATCCTGTGCACAAATCATCCGATGGCCACTGCCAGAGCTGGGAAGAGCAGCCACAGCTCCTAAAATAACCCTCCTCCCTCCCGCCCCACCCCGCTGCTTGGAAGAGGTCCCAGGGCTGTGGTTTGCTCTCCCCCATCCCTGCTCTTCCTCGCTTTGGGTCCATCAGAGGATGCTCCTGGATGGGCTGCTCTGCCGCTCAGCGCTGCTCCCCGCCTTCAAAGCTTCTAAAAAGCATCTCGTGTGAGGAATGGCGTATTCCAAGGACTCTTCATGCAAAAGAAATAACCCCTGCTCGGTACCAGCGTTGAGTTGGACTCAAACCCCCTCATATCCCGTCTCATTGTGCAGGACCTCAGGGGCTGTACTCACCCCAGAAGAAGGAACAGCCCTTCCGCCACGGGGTGTACCAGTACCGCTACCCAGTGCTTCCTTCCCGAGGGAGCCGGCAAGCTTCATTAATTGAGAATTTCAAGGATCTTTGAAATGAGCAGCTAAAAGATGCTCCAGAAATACAGTGCAGTTTTATTTTTAGAATGGATATACAGTAAAATCTCTCCCCTTATTTTCTGAAAAGGGCTTTCTCCCAGTCTGGAAAAGCCAGCAGGGCTATCTGAGCCAGACTGCAGTGCTGCGGTGCAAGAAGAGGGAAGGGGAAAAGAGAAAACACAGAAAAATTCACCCATGGTGAGACAGACAAAAGGTTTTTTTCTTTTTCTTACGAAGGATATTATTAAAATGCTGAAAATTATTGCCAGGGTACCATAAACCGGAAGAACCATGAGAAAACCTGGATTGCTGGAGCATTTTCTGCCAGGGGAGCAGCAGCAGGAGGAGCTGACCCTCTTGAGCGTCCCCAAGCCGTGCACCACGAACACTGGCACGGCTGTGGTGGGTACAGCCAATCCATTTGCCTGCCCTGCAGGGAGCAGCCAAATCAGGAGGGCTTTGCTGAAGACAGGTCGAGAAATGAGACAGGGAATCCGGTGGGACCAGGCATCTTCTGGGGATAAGCCCAGCCTCCAACGCTGCCGGAGCAGGAGGGGTGCAGCTCTGCCCTGCACGGGCGTTTAGCCCAACCTTGCTCTGCTCCGTCCTCCTCAAGGCCACGGGGAGCTCTGCTACCTCCAAAAGCTTCTCAAAAAGAAAACTTACCCCAACAATCTGCTTCTGCTTATCACTTCCACTGACCTAGGGCATTCTCTTTTCAGGGTATAATTTTGCTCTGGTTTATTCAGAGGGCTGAAAGGAAGCGAGACAAAGCAGAAAGATAAAATGGCCTGAACGGAGCACAATCGAGATGTGTTTGGCCTTGAGAAAGGTACAATTCCTGTTACCGACAGGACTGAAGGACTGTTTGGACCTATTTGAAAGGAACTAAAAGTGTTCACTGTAAACTTGAGGTTAAGCAAAGCTCAGGTGCCAAATGAGGAACCAGACTGAGTTCTGCATAAACCCTCTACCAGTTGGACACCGCCGGGTTTCATCCATCGTTCATTCAGCACTTTTCAACTCCGTTGTGTTTCTCTCCCCTTTTCCGTAAGACACAAAAGCCTTTGAAGAACATTTTCTCCCAAACACCCTTTTCCACATAATCAGAGCTTAACAATTGGCAGCTATCGAAGTGAGAGGGTTTGGTCAGGGCACCCGAGCACGCTTTGCCCAGATGGTGCCACAACTTAGCTTGCCACCCGGGGATTAGTTTCAGAAGGCAGCAGTGGATTTTGGGTGCCCAGTGGATCTAAGGACAGGTAGAGGAGAGAGGGGGGAGGGAGCATCTCTCCCCTCCTCTATAGCTGCCCTGTTCCTCGTAAGTGGCTGCTGTGACAGGATGGAGAAAGGGTTGTGCTGAAAACGGGGCGAAGCGGCAGCTGGGAGCTGAACCCTTCGTCCCGCAGCCAGGGACCCTGCTCCCTCACCGGTGCGGGACTGGGGAGGAAGGAAGCGTGGTTGAACAATGAGCTCCAGGAAGCGGCAGTGGCTGCTGCCGACCGAGAACAAGGGCCTGACTCAGCAAACATCGACAGGAGACGAAGCTCCCCCCAGCCAAGGCAGCGGCCTTGGGGAGCTGCAGCCCATGGTCGCCCTCTTGGCAATGCCCAGGGCTGAGCTGGGGTTGGGGGGGGTTGTGCTCAAGCACGATGCATCCGGTCCATCTTCCTCATAGGAGATGTGCCCTCCACACAAGCAAACAGGTCCTGTACCCTGCTGGGCCAGATCCCACCCTCAGCCTCAGAACAAGTGCACCCCATGTCCTAGACATTGAGGTTTTAGCTCAGAGCCAGAGGGGAAGAAACGCGTTTTGAAACACCCAGGGCTGAGGAAGGTGGCACAGAAATCAGCACCCTCTCAGCTCTCATCCTGGTGGTGTTTTCCTCCTGTGCTTTTTTTTCCAGCTTTCAGTGGCTCACTGGGCTGTACAAATTCCATCTCCTTTCTGGGACTTTGGGAATGCTCCTTTTTTTTCCACTTGCCTTTATAACTTGGCTTTTGACTCCCAGAGTGTGCAGAGGAGCCCTGTGCCAGGGCTGCAGGGTGGCCGGAGCACCCCTGGGTGCTGCCGGAGCGGGAGTTGCAAGGATGGCCAGGAGATTTGGGGTGTGGGAAGGGTAGAGGAGCTGGGGGAAAGCCAGCTCATGTCACTCAGCCACTGCCATCGCAGTGCCCAGCTGCTGCAGAGCACAAGCATGAGCATGAGCACGACCACGAGCACAGACCCTCGGTCAGCTCAGCTGGCAGAGAAAACCAGCCAAGCTCGTGTGCTGCCAGCCCACAGCCTCTCTGCTCTCTAAGGCAGCTTACAAAAGCCATTTACTATATTAATGCTGATAGCCCAGACATGCCTCCCTGCACCTTTTCCACCCCTGCCCCAAAGGGCAGAGGTTGGGTGCAGGGCTGCGGTTTGCAGGGCAGAGCCCGTCCTGCTAAGCCCCTTCAGACACCCGCTGCTGGGCCCCTAAATTGTTTGGCTCCAAAAGGCAGAAACAGCATTTTTCTATTCCGTGAATTATCCCAGCAGATTCATCTCATTGATTCCTCTGCTCCCCCAGCCCGACACCAGGATTTCCAGGAGGAAGGAAGTCTCATTCCCAGTGAGAGTAATCAAGCATCTCACCGGCAAAGGCACGACATGGCCATTCACACGCCCAGAGCACTGCGCCAGCTCCAGGTGAACAGACGTGCCTCCCCTGCTGCCCCCCACCACGCGCCCATCACCCGTCGAAGGGCTCAGCACAACAGCCTCCAGCTGGCAGGAGGTTCCTGCAAAACCAGCAAGGACCGTGCCTGTCCCCGAGCCAAAGGCAAAGCCGCAGGATCTGTCACTCATCCTGAGTTTATGGGGAAACACAGACGGCAAAGCAGCACGTGAGAAGCAGCCATTTCCCCTCAACGGGACAATTCACCCAAGTACAGAAGATGTCACTCTCTGGAACAGCAGGGCTCGGCTCAGGGACAGGTTTAGGTCTTCAAAATCAGTACCAGTGGTCCAGGAGAGGCAGGAATTTGCACTTCAGTCACTTGAGTCACCAAACTCATCACATGCCCAAGGCCATGTTTCTGTTTGGGGCAGGACAGTGTCTCAAGCTAATGCCTCCCCCACGGAGAACTTCATCACCACCTTCCAACATGAGATCTGTCCCCAGATCAACGGCTCCAGCACAGCAGCGATTAAAGTGGTGCGTGACAAAGTCCTGAGCAGCTGCTGCTTTACAGTGGATCTAAAAGAGTCAGAGACAGAAGAGGCTGGAAGAAGACAGCACTAAGGAGACGTGGATTCAGGAGCCCTGCAAGCAAAACACAGCTGCAGCTCAGAGGCTGCGACAGAAAATGTAGGGCAATAAATTTATAGAGTGAAAACAACTTGAACATTGATCAAAAGCACAGAGAAAGCATCAGGAAGAGGGGGAAATAACAGAAACGTTAATTCAGGAGCCTATCTGCCGGTGCGATAAATATTAAGTTGGAGAAAGCGGGGCCTTCCTTGGGAAAGCAACAGCAAAAATGCTGAGATTGATCTCCCGTCAAACAATATTTGACAAAGTAAAGCAATTAAGGGCTGGGAAACAAAACCTAATTTTAGGGAGGTGATAGGCAGGATAAATGGGTTTCCAAAGAACCAATAATCAAAGCTTTTGAGTTCACCACAGGCCCATCCCACTGACACTGCCTCGAATTAAAGTGCCCTGCACGTCACTGGGCTGTGTGTTTGAGGTTTGAGCACCCTCTGCCCAGAGGGTCTCCCCTGACATTCAAGAACTACCAAAACGTACCTCAAGGCTCTGTAGGCCCATAAAACTTGGACCCATCCACGAAAGTGACTTGCATTCCGTATAATGAGCCACGTCCACATGTTGAGCACCACCATCAACCCCCTGTCCCACAGCCAGCAGCTCCAGAGCCAAAAGCGATGAAGAAATACAATTGCCCTTTTTGCCCTAATGGGCAACTGGAAATTATAACTGTCCTAGACTGGACACTTATCCATACACATACTCCCAGTAAAATAATTGACCCCATCGCATAAACCTGAGGACTGCTGCTCTTCCAGCGCCCTTGACCTGGTTTTGTCCAATTTACACCAGGAGATAGGCACAATTTGCTCTGAAGTCACCATTCAAACTGGCCCTGGATCTTTCTCTTTCAGAGCAGCTCATTGTCGCCCGTGAAAAATCTCCTTCTGTGGATTCCCAGTGAGCCGATCTGAGCAGGGAAACTGGGACGTTTCTGCCTAGTTGGATGGTTGATGATGCGTCGTCCTGTGAGGGACTCCCTGGGAATCCCGTTGGCATCAAGAACGTTGCAAATAATGAGTTCATGCAACACCCCAGGCCAGCTTTTTACTCAAACACAAACCAGCTCCTGCTTGTTAACTCCAGCTTCTCATGTGCTGGTAAATCACAAATTTGTGTGGGGTCTCGCACAGCATGGTTGAGATTCCCTCCTCTCCACACCCTTCATGCTCCCTCAATGAGCCAGAAAGCAAAGCTCCTTCCTCATCAATTCGCCACCCACCCCATCCAAACCTTGCCAAGCAGGCTCCACTGTGCCACACGCTGCAAGAGGAGCTCATCAAAGCAACCTTCTAATTGCTGGAGTAACGACTTCGATGTACAAGAATTCCAGCAAAATTTGCATGACTAATTAAATAATAAACCGCAGCCTGACAACTGAGGAACACAACCAGGCATCTGAAAAGCAAAAACACCTCCTAAGCGTTGGCAGCAAGAAATAGGAAGGGATTCACCACCCCGCGTGTCCCGTCAGCGAGACTTGCTGATGGGTTGGGTCTTTTTGATTAGAGACCAAGTGTAAATAACAGCACGACTGGTCTTAGATGAAGCCTTTGAAGCCCAAAGCGTTGCTGAAGCCTGAGCTCAAGCTAGCAGCTGTATCAGAAAAGCATTCGGCAATGCTGCTGACACTGCTGGAGCGAGGACTGGGTGCTGTGTGCAGCCCTGTGAAGATGTCTGCGCAGAGTCTGCTAGCCCAGCCTTCAATGGAAACTGTCCAAGGGGCTGCTAACCACCACGCTGGTCACCCTTGGTGTGCAGAACCAGCACCCCAGTGTGCACCCGCTATCGGAAAGGTCCGATCATGTCTCATCTCCCACGTGCCTCCCAAATTTAATCTCAGTCTTCAGCAAAAAGCAAATCCCGCTCCAGCCACGTGTACCAACAGCATCATTCTGCAGCAAGGAGAAGGTGATCTCTCCCACCTCCTTCAGCCCTGCTTTTTCACGCAAGCTTATAAAATACACATAAAATATTAATACGGAGGTGGTCAGAACTGCATGGGTTAAAGGGGAACTTGAAAAGATTAATTCTCAATGACAATCCAAGCCTTGATTTCATAACCTTAGAAAGCAGATTCCCTGAGAGTCTCCTGGGCTGCCGGGCAGCACCTTGCCAGGGTTGACACCACCAAGACCTGACAGAAGCCAGGATCTGATGTACTTGAATTCTTCAAGAAAGAGCAGCAGCAGCAACAGAAGCTTGGGGAGGGAGGGAGAGGAGACGGGAAATCCAGCCCTAACGGAAAGGCCTAGGCTGCTGCCAATGTTTTACATTCTTCGGGACACAGTTTGCTGCTGGCTCCGTTACTTGATGTGATTAGTCCAAGAAAAAAGGGGCCAGTGCCTTCCCAGACCACTGCTGTCAAGGTGGCTCTTGACTCCTGCTCTGCCCACAGCCAGTGTCCTTGCAGTCACCAGGAGCCCCACAAGCCACTGGGTACCCGCGTGGGAAGTTCATTATTCCTTCCCTCTCGGTTTGGTGATGCTATCTGGAAGAGTACTGGCCCACTTTCAGCCCGGACCTTATCAACACTCAGACAGGAGGGAAAAACGCCCTCCTGAAGGAATAGAGAAGGTCTCACATGCATTTTGGTTCCAGAATAGCTCTGCCAAATGATTGTACCTCGCAGTGCTGACTGCTAGAAGCGAGAGCTAAGGACTCCCTCCCCATCCCTTCTCACGAACCCTGCACCCAGCTGACGGAAACTCTTTCGTGAGACAACGTGGTTAAACTGGTGCCAAACCTCTACATGCCCAACCTTGCATATGTTTCCACCACACTTATATAAAGTGATTAGTGATAAACCGATAAAAATCCGGCGTGCGGATGAGGCGAAATAGCTGGATGAGCCCATCGCCGGGCTCTGCTGGAGCAGCTGTACTGCACACACCACATGTAGAGCAGCTCCTCACCACCGAAAGCTGAGATCAAACCAGGGAATTACATTGATTTCTCCCCGCTCCAGCGTTTGAAACCCAGCCCTCTGCCCTGGGCTTGCTGCTGAAGGCCAGGTGCTAGGGCTGGGCACGGGGTTATCCACAGCAAGAGCACATCCCCCAAACGGCAGCGCTGCTCTAAACGGTGATGGGGCCATTAACGGACCCTGGCTTGCCTCTTTGCTAGCTATGCAAATAATTGATGGGCAGCGGAAATGTAAGTAAATAGATTAGAAGCGTCTAAGAGAATATATTTCTGTAATTTACTGAAGTCGCTGAGAAGCATCAGGGCAATTTTTAAAAACTGCTCAAGCACTCGGAAGCTCAAACTCTGTCAGTCTCTAAAAGGTTTATTATTTCTGGCTTTATCTACAAAGCTGGGTAAGAGACTATCTAGAAAAGCAGATCCTTTTGGCCTCTGTAGCAGAAGTATGTTGAGGGCGTGGACTGTGGAGACCCAGGGCATCTGCCATAATCCAGAGCTCTCTCGAGTCACCAAGGCCAGATGTCCAAAACTGTAAAAAACCATCCAAAATCAGGCCCAGAGGAACAAGTTCCTTCAGCAGCACTGCACTGGCACAACTGGAGCCCTTGTAGGCTGAATATTTGTAACAAACACGGCTCATTTTTCACATCTCTGAGCAATTTCATCTATTTGGCCCCAGAAGGTCTTGTTGCCATGACCAGGACCCTTTGAACCAAGCAGAAACCAGTGCTCGGGTTCCCTGACACGTACCCTGGCTCCAGCCTCTATATCCTCGGCATGTCTCTTTGTTGATTTGTAAAGCTTGTAAATACAGATCCACCCCCCGCTCTTGTATAGCCCCAGTGTTTGTAGAATCAGCGAGGCTGGAGCTGGGATGGGCTAAGGGTACATGGCAGACTGGTAAAGGACGGTGACAGCCACAAAGGTGACAACTGCCCTGTTAATAATGAGCATGCGTGCCCATCTGAGCCTGTAAGGTGGATCCAAGCAGGGATGTGCACTGAGCCAGCATCTCCAGAGGGTTTGTGGCCTGTCGCTGAGGGTCTCCAGCTTCCCACCACCCGCAGGGACTAGTGCAGGCTCTTGGAGCCAGTGAAAGTTGTGTGTTTAGAGCAGGGTCCGTACATCTGGCAAAAGGAGCTGATCCTCTTCCTTGGCAAATGAAGTCCCGAGACTTTGCTTAGACCTTTTGCACAAACCTATTTTGGAAAAGAGAAAAAAAGACCACCCTGCAATGAAACGTCACGTTTCTTGCACTGAAAAGCACTTTGTTTCCAAAGCACAAAGCTAAACGCAGCCTGCACTGGCTCCTGAAGAAGACCTTGCTCAGACACTTCACCAAGCGATGTACACACTGGCTGCCTGAGGGATTTCCAGCCCTGGAGATGCTACACCTGCCTGAGCAACAGGCTCCAGGATGTGGTTACACTCCTGCTGCTTCAGGGCTGGTGTTTCCACCTGCGCCTTGAAAAGCTCTGCCTTGCCATCGCTCCTCGCAGCTCAGGAGACGGGCTGGGCAGAGGAGTGGCTTCCACACGGGCCCCAGCACGTACCTGCCAAACCACCCTGATGCCTGCCTGAACAGCGGAGATGAACAGCAACGCTCCCATCCTGGTCCTCCAGTATTACGACAAACACATCACATCTCAGTAAACCATAAAAAACACCCTTGGAGACACATTCACTACCAGGAATCTCTTCCCACCACAGTGGTCCCCTGACAACGCGGCCAGGACTGTAGATCCAGCTGCAGAGGTGCCTCCCCCGCCACCAGCCCCTTCCACCACCTCTCCCCACTGTGGATGGAGCTGCACCGGGCAGGAGGTTTGCAGAGAAACCAGGAGTTCCGAAGCGTAATCCCGAACAGATGGCAGCTCTAGCCGTGCTGCCTCAGAAGGGCACTTTTAAAAGTAAATAGCAACAAATGTTTTGGTGTGTAATGCGTTGAAATCTTGATCTCACACAGAGCTTATTTTCTTTTTTTTTTTCCTCTCTCCCTGCAGCGGCAAACAGCTGAGAACAAATGTTGCTGAAAAGAAAGAAGGAGAAAAAAAAGATCTCAATCAATTAAATGTTTTAGAAACAATTGTGCTTCAAAATCAACAAGAAGAATTCATGAAAATCAATCCTAATTCAAGAGGGCTGTACTGATTTGTTCATCTCTCCCTTTGCCTGCCTAAGCAACCAAAGCAATAAAAATGATAGCTGCGTCTCAGGCAAGGAAGCAATTGAAACTTCAGAAACGTTCAACATCGGCTGATGAAGCCTGATGCAGTCTCCATGGCCTGAAAGCTAAATATTCTGCAAGAGAAGCAATGTACCAGGCGGGTGAGTGGGAGTTTCAGATAACTCCTACCCCTTCAGCTCCCTTCTCTCAACGAAGCTGAGCAAACCAAGGTAAGATTGTCCTGCTGCAGGGGAAAAGCAGAATTCTTTGTATCAGCAAAAGCACTGCACGGACGGGAGCTGCCTCAGTTGCTCTTTGCTAGTAAGAAACAGCCACTCTGCTCTTGCACTGTGCCCAGCCAAGGCCACCACCACGGGGATGTCGACAGGGCAAGTCATCTGGCAAGGAAACCCTAGGAGTGGCACCGCAGATCCTTCCTGAAACACCACAGCCACGGGGGCACAGCTGGGATGCCACAAATCTGCAGCTCTTCCTCACTGCACAAATGAGACGGAAACCCAAAGTGGGGGGTTTGGGCAGCCGCTGCTCCCCAGAGCTGGTCCCACCTCAGCGTGACACAAGGAGAAAGGTACTTCTCAGGCTGTCTCCCTGGCATGGAGGGTGCCTGGGGGATCACAACCAGGTGTGTTGAAGTTGCCCTGAATAAATGACATTTCTGCCAGAATTTGCCCCTCGAACACGGGGTGGGGGGGAACGTGTCCCTCTGCCAGGGTTTGCCCTGCTCTAAGCTGACCTGAAATCATGTGCATGTGATTCCCGCAGCACCCAGCCTTGTGCAAATAAACCATGTCTAACCGCCTTCAGACGGCTTCCTGGCAGCACAGACCACGAGCAGAACCAGAGCGGCGCAGCGGTACCCAGAGACTCACGTCATCTCGCCTTGGCTCCGCTGACAACAGCTACTGAGTGTGTCTTGAGGCAAGCAAACAGCCTCCAGTGAGGCTTTAAGGGTGTTTGGAGAATAAAATCTTCCTAGATTGCAAGGACACGCTCCCAAAGGAGGGTTTCCGTTTAACAGGCAGCAAGAGCACCCTGAGTCACCGCATCGCAAGAGTGGAAAGAGTTACTCACAGCGGAGATTGTTTAGCTGTGGGTCACAGACCTCTTCCCAGCTATCCCCAACGTTTTCTGAAAGGAATCCGAGCCAGCAAACAAACCCAGGAGTAACTGTGGCGTGAGAGGAAAGGCAGTTAAGTGGGGAGAAAAAAACCTGGAGACAAACCATAGCAGGAAGAAAGGAGGAAACGTAAAACACGATTTGGAGGAGGATCTCAGGCACCTGAGATTTGCACGGGTTAAGTTTTTCTTCAGACAAGGCTTTTCTGCCTCTCTCTGCAGAGTAATGAGTTCTGCTGGACTTCCAGCTGCCCAGCGCAATCACGGAGGTTATTCGGAGACGCTCCATCCTTCTTCCTACGTGTCTAGTGGAGCCAGGCGGAGATTTCAGGAGGGAGCCAGCAGGGACCTGCTGTGCTCATAACCCGAGGGCTTCAGACACCACTTGATAACTCTGTATATATTTGAGGATTCAGTGCCCTGTTCTGCTGCTTCCTGCAACGTATTCCCATTACTGCGTCGAGAGCAAGTGCTTGAGGACTTGGCACGTGTCCCTCCGCAGCACTGCAACAGGAATTGTAAAGACTATTTTTTGGGCACAGAGCAGCCTCTTTCAAGACAGCACCCAGGATCTGGGGTTCCCTTCGTGACCCCCCTGGCAGTAACGTACAGCTTAATTTCCTTATTGTCTTGTATTCCACAGGAAAACTTAACTGCACTTTCTCCGTGCAGAGCCTGGGAGCCGAGAAAAAAGTGTGGGGCTGAAGTTCTCCCAGG
>NW_010418334.1:7824-9054 GCF_000710305.1 Buceros rhinoceros silvestris | reverse complement strand
AAAAACAGGCAGAGATTTATGCTCTGCCAGCCCCTGCCTGGCCCAGCCCAGCGCCACGAGCATGTGTTTGTCCTGCTGCTCAGCCCTGGCATCGCCCAGCAACCAGCGATGCCGTTCGCTTGCTGGAGAAGGTGCAAGAAGGTGACCGAGGACCCCGGGGCAGGACGGCCTCCCGGGGCTGCTCCCGTGTGGTGCCATCAAGGGGTGACACACTGAAGGGTCATTGCTAAGGACAGCCGGTTCGTCTGGGCGCAGCGGAATGGTCCTGCTGCCCGACCGAGCCTTGTCCTGGGTCAGAGGGTGAGCAGAGCCACCCAGTTACCCAGCAGCAAACTTGCAGATGGGTTTTTCCTTCTTCAAATACACCCATTCTGTCTGTTGATTCAGCTGGGACTCACTGGGAATGGTTTGTGGGCTTGGGTAAGAGGGTGAAACGGTATTTATTCCTGAGGCAGCCAGTCGTATGACCCATTTGCTGCAGGAATTACGTGACCTCACTGTTTTCTTATGTCAGAACAGCCCAGGACACATGCTCAGCTCCTTGTTGGGCTTTGCTTTGATTATTTTGTAATCACATGCCAAGGTACACAGAGCTGAAGCGAGGGCCAGGCAAGTTTTATTTGCTTGACAACACTTCTGGAGCTGAGCGGGCAGCGATGCCTCCTGCAGCATCCTCCTCTGGCGAGGAGTACAGGTGCCATTGCGACCTGGTTTCTCAGGTATAGATACCTGAGGTGTGAAGTTCATGCAGGTGTCTGGGACAGATGTCACGTTAATCTCCAAACCCTCCACAATCCCTGATCATTATCAAGAAGCATGAATGGCTGCTAAGACCCTTAGCCCCTGCCTTAGAGAAAACACATTTTAATTCTACTTTGACATCAGCCTGTTGAAGGCAGAGGACTTACTTCCAGCCTGAATTTTCTCTCAGTACCTTCATCCAAACAACTTTCAGCTTTGCACTTGGAGGTCAAATCCTACCGCATTTACCTTCAGTACTGCAGTACTTAAAAAAAAACCCTCAACGACCTATAATCCTATAATGTTCCTCATATCAAGCAATACGAAGGAGAGAGGGTAGAAAGAAACATCATTCTTGTGTCTATGCTAAGGGATCCCCTACCTTTTCCCAAAGGTGGTCCGCTCAGAAATCAGGAAGCTATTAATGTTCATCCCAAACATGAACACCCAACTCCGGGACTATCTATGTCTCATGTCCCCTCCTGCTGA
>NW_010418334.1:5539-7742 GCF_000710305.1 Buceros rhinoceros silvestris | reverse complement strand
CTGCTGAAAGGTGGAATAGGGCAGGAGTTTAATAATTCAGTGTTATTGTCCCCAACAGCGCAGGAGGTGAAGGAAAGAACACGACATGCCACGAAGGATTCAAGGAGAGAGAAGGCAAGAGGCAGGCAGGCTAATTCACACTCGTGTGAACTACTGACGCGGGTTGCCAGAGGTCCAACCCCAGCATCCAAAGCTCCTGGACACAGTTCTGTTGGGAGATGAAGGAATTCACGCAGTACATTCGAAAAACACTCCTTCAGCCACAGAATAAGCATTTTCAGCCAGTCCTGGGCTCTTCTGGTCCCGACAGCAGTCAATTAGATCTCGGATAAACCGGACTGCTACAGAAGTCTGTATTCTTCATGCTGTGACGATGCACTTTTTGACATCTTAATCATTAATGCAGAGCTTTCTTGAGCTGGCCAGATGCTAAGTTCCCGACACCACTGAAATCAAAGGGAGTTTCACTGCTGCCTGCACTGGTGAAGCCACGAGCAACAGCCAAGGGCAGCCCTCAGGGGAAATGCTCTCCTCTTGGTGAGTTGTACGGTATCTCCTAGCCACGGTCAAACTCAGCCAGAGCGATGGGCTGCCCAGCCCAGGCTCCTCGACTCGGTCCCCAAGGCCGATGGAGGCTGCGGTAGGAGGGCACAGGAGCAAGGCACACGTGCAGCAGCCCTCTCCTCTTGCACTTGCAGCTCCTGACGGCCTGTCACCAGGGGACATCTTTAGCCAGAGGCAGTAACTTAGTGTATTTAATAACCTTTGATGGATCTTTTCTTCACGACTTTTTACTTCCTGCTTTTTCAACCTGGTTTAGCATCCAGCCAATGTTTTGATATTAACTGAGTGCACTGATACTCCAAACACAGCGTTTGCTTCAGATACCGTTTCATCCTTGCCGGAGATGTCATTTCCCCCCATCATGACCTTCTCAGGATAACACTGCCTGCTGCGCACGTGCAGAATTTGTTCTCCCCCATTCCCTCCCAGCGAAAGCCAGCCCTTGGCTCAGAGCATTGTGAGGGATGCTCACGAAGGTTAACCTCGGCCAAGGACAGCCAGTCTCTGTAGCCTCTCTTCAAAATCAAAGGTGAGAGATGAAGCCCATTATTCATCCTCTGCTGGAGGAGCATCTCTCTTCCTACACTGATTATAGCCTCTGTCAGCTAAAGCCAGCGCCGTGAATCACATTGCTACTTACAATCAGGAAGCACTGCATGACACTGAGATAACACTTGGTAAAGCTGATGCTTATATTTCCACATGTATTTCTAATAGAAGAACAATGTGATCATTCCGCAAAAAAACCCCAACAACCCACTGAAAGGTTTTTGCGGAGAACCAGAGCAGGGGTTGTAGGTAACTAGTGGTGTATTTGTACTTGGAGTCAGCTTCTGAGCGCTGTGAGTGAGGACACGTTCATGTTTTCGGGGACGTTCCCCAATAAGATCCCTCCCTCATCGGGACTGCTTGTGTGAATGAGAGCTGCAAGGCTTCTGGGCAGAGTCTGTACGAAAACAGGAACATTCCTGAAGTGCTGTAAACGGCGCTGTTTAAAAACCGTCTACCCAAATCTTGCATCTGATGGCAGCAGCCGAATGAAATGACACTCTTACGCCATCAGTTGCATGTCTGAGCTTGAATGCCTAATACAGAGGGTTGAGCTTGGCTTCAGCCAGACCAAACAACGACTGACTTTCCTGCACAGAGGAATCGAGCCTCTGCCTCTAACCAGCGTTCCAGGATGGTGGCAGGAGTTGTTTCATTCCTACTAGATCATCACCCGTGATATCACGGAAATAGGAAAGGGCTGCCGGGTCCTTGTCCTCCTTTAGCCCCAAGCCAGGGTCAGATACCCTGCCTCATTTTTGGCACCAACTCACCCTTGCCTGAAGGACAACACTGTACAGTTTCATTTCTGGGGCTCTCCAAGGTTATTAGTGCACTTGCCGAATCATTCATGCTATTGTGTGTTTCCTACTGCACTAAGCGGATAGAAACAAGATTCTTCTCCACTTCTGTTCCATTTAGGTTCTCACATCACCACGGAGTATGGATATACCAGTAGAAATTGCATGGGATGAAGGGACAGAAAATAGAACATCTTGATATAAACCTGTGCCCAGCAATGAAAATACCCACAGAGGAACCCGTCCTGATTGCCTCTCAATGGAGAGCAGCAGCTTCTGGTTTTTCTTTT
>NW_010418334.1:3318-5429 GCF_000710305.1 Buceros rhinoceros silvestris | reverse complement strand
TTTTTTTTTTTTTTTTTTTGCAGGCCTACAAATCGGCCTATCTGCCGTGTGTCCCTGAGCCACTAGAAAATGGAAACCTTGGCACTGAAAAGTCTCCTTATTGCTGGGAGTTGAAAGTCACTGCAGGAAAAGGAGAGGAGCTGACACCTCATTAAGGGTTATTGACAAGTTCTTTCTCACTGTGAGGATCCATACCTTGGGGCTCTCTGCAGACTGAGGTAATGTCCTGTTTCAGGCTGCACAATAAATTTCTTTTCACAATAAGTAGTAGAAACCTTTAATTTTTTATTAAAAATCCTTTATGTGCCGGAACGGATGTGGATCCTTGGGAAATGGTTGGTGGCAGCCACAGTGCTGAGTAGTGCTTTCATTCAGCTGCCGTCTTCTGGGACCAGCAGACAGAGCAGCTCCAAGAGCTCCTCCAGCCCCGGCCCACGGAGTTCGCCTCGGCTGCCCCAGCGGATCTTCTGTCTGGCAGTTGTTACTTTACCCCAACACATCTCAATCTCTGTTCTCCTCTCTGTGCCATGAGAGACTTGAACACAAAACTTCCTAAGGTTGGTTCTATGTACTTTGGAGACAAGCTGTTGTATGTCTCTGTCATACAAATGTTTTAATCACTGCCATTCCAGATGACAAACATTTCCAGCCCCATAAGCCCCAGCCCAAAAAACCACACCTAATTCCAAGGAGCTGCCAGTGACTCCCAGGTCCTGCAGTTACCATCAAACACCCAGACCGGCATGAAGAACTAACCACGGAAGCAGGATTTTCAGCACTTCCATAAACTCAGGCAGGCTGTCCAACTTCTTGACCCTGTATATTGCAGATCATCTGCTTATCCACAGGTTGGGTTTTTTCTTTAAACATCGATATCTCACTCTTGCTTTGATGCCAATTTTTCACGCAATAACCCCACCCCACACCTTCTCTTCCCTTCCTACTGGTCTCTACCTCTCCAAGTCGCTAGTCAAATTCTAAGGCGCTTCCTCGTTTGATTTGCTGGAGCAGAACATATTTGCGGGGCATGGAGCGAGGAAGAGTGAAGTGAGGATATTTGCAATTTGACCTAGTCCCTGTGCATTTCATTAATCCTCCCTCCATTAACCACTTAACCTTTATGGGTGTTCTTATTGCCTCTCATTGTATCGATTTCTGTCCACTTCTCCAATTTAGTGAGATCATGCAGTATTTTAAACATGCCTTCCCCTGCATAACTAGGTTTAGCTGGGGGGTAATTGACATCAATTTAAAGACTGAAAAATGAGGTTGAATACCTGGGGAAACCTTCGTAATGGTGAGATCTGCTAGAATGCGTGGCTGTCTCTCCGTGGGATTGGTGGCCCTTCCATTAGCGTGTGCAGTAAAACCCAACTGAAGAATATAACAGATTGGACAGAACACCCATGAAGTAGGAGGGGAAAGACAAGCTGCAAAGCACCGCAGCTTCCCTCCTATGGTCATCCCATCCCGGAGTCACCCCCCTCCCTCTTCATGCCACCCACCAGTTCACTGATGATGTGCTGGACTGGCAATGCCAACTAATTCTGGGGACGGGATCCAAGGTGATGCGCCTTCCAATATTATTGCACCTTCAGCTGTGGCGGTGGCAGTGTTGTGATAGCTGTGGGACTTCAAGTCAAAGATTCATCTGTCTTGAGGCCCACTGGATAGCTTTCATGCCCCGTTTTGCTACCTCCTGCCAAGCTGTGAGGCGTGCACTGGTGGCACCCAAGAACACATGCTGGCATCGGTGGTAGGGGTTTGCAACTGTTCCCCGAGGCCATGTCTGGACTGTGAGACCCAGATGGGTCCAGATGTGCTCCCTGGCTCATCACAGCTCCTGCGTTTCCATGTGAAAGAAAACAAGATGCCTGGGCTGGAAGAAAAGCCAACTATGTCCTGGGCTCATCCCCAGCAGCAAGGCCAGCAGCTGGAGGGAGGGGATCCTGCCCCTCTGCTGTGCTCTGGGGAGAGCCCCCTGCAGGGCTGGGTCCAGCTCGGGGCTCCTCAGCACAGCAGAGACAGGGAGCTG
The DNA here is from genome assembly GCF_000710305.1 of Buceros rhinoceros silvestris. Taxonomy (NCBI): domain Eukaryota; kingdom Metazoa; phylum Chordata; class Aves; order Bucerotiformes; family Bucerotidae; genus Buceros; species Buceros rhinoceros. Next base: position 3,394 of record NW_010418334.1, on the reverse strand, counting down.
CTGCAGCGGGGCCAGAGGAGCCCCCGCAGTGACCCACGGTTGGAAACTTCTGCTGGGGGGCGCGGGGAGAGAGGCG
>NW_010418334.1:0-3096 GCF_000710305.1 Buceros rhinoceros silvestris | reverse complement strand
TATTGCTGTGGTTCAGTACTTAAAGGGGCCTGTCAGAAAGCTGGGTACAGACTCTATAGTAGAGGCTGTTGGGACGGGACAAGGGGTGATGGTTTAAACTAAAAAAGGGGAGATTCAGGCTAGAGAGAAGGAAGAAATTGTTGATGCTGAGGGTGGTGAGACCCTGGCCCAGGTTGTCCAGAGAGGTGGGAGCAGCCCCATCCCTGGAACCGTTCCAGGTCAGGTTGGACCTTGGGGCTCTGAGCAACCTGATCCAGTTGCAGCTGTCCCTGCTCAGTGCAGGGGGTTGGACTGGCTGGGAACTTTGAAGGACCCTTCCAACCCAAACCATTCTAGGATTCCAGGAAGAAATCCAGAGCACTCCACAACCCCCTGACGTGGGTAGTCAGACCCAGGCCGGTGAGCCATGCTGGAGGGCACATCTGTCCCCAGTCCGGGTGCAGCCAGGAGAATCATCAGAGATAGCCATCGCCAGCAGGAAGACAACATAGCTGAGGTCACACAGTCCTCACCTGTCCTGCCACACCGCTTGGGCACAGTCTGTTTCAAAGGTATCCGTCAGCTCTGCTACTGTCCTTCACTTCTTCCAGAAATGACTGATTAATTTTTCTAGCAGGAAGAAGCCCGTTTGTGCCGAGGCACAGATCAGGGACACAGGAGAGGGAGGACTTTGGTTTTAAATACACTGCTGACTCTTGGGTTTGTGATGGTAACAGTCGAAGCAGGAATAAGCGTGTTCTTCACGCATCTTGAGTGAAAAAATTAATTGCAGGGATGGGCAGGAAAAATGTTCTCCTCCCCACCTTTTATGGAAAGGTTCTGTCATATGTAAGAAGAAGAAGAAAAAAAAAAGCCTGTTTTCATCTGAAGTTGTTACTGCCAGCAACCACTTCTTATTAAAAGAGGACTTCTGTCAGCTCCTGAAAAATGGAAACATCATTTTCAGCAACAAATCCCAACATATTCATCTCAAAAGCCAAGTAGGCTGGTACGTCTTTTGATTGTTTGGAGGGGGAGGCAGGCTTCTCTCTTTTCAAGTTCTCGAAATTCATCTGCCATGAATAAGCAGATTTTTCAAAAAACGTTATTTCCCTCTAAGAAAATTTCAAAGGAAATGTTTCCAGCAGCCCGCTCAATTAGCACCAATATAAAACGGCTCCAACACAGCTCAGTGTCACAGCTGCTCCCCCGAATCTTTCTGAGAGCTGCGAGAGTGAGGAGAAGACTTGGTCACTTCAGATTTTCCCTCAAGAAAGGAGTTAGCAAATATTCTCTAGTACATGTGACAAAGGGCTCAGGGCGGACCCCGTGCTGGTCAAGCAGAAGAGAAATCATTTTCTCCATGGCTGGAGGTGCAGGCTCCATATTTCTCAGCTAACGAGTAGCCAGCGGCTGACACAAAAGACCAATTCTCTCCTTGGAGAGTATCCCAACGTGGTTCCAAGGCTGGCAAGCTGCGGGAGAAGATGGGATGGAAACGCAGCCCTCTCAGGAGGACCCTGCCTCCGGATTTCTTGACTGAGCTTCTCCTGCAGGGCACTTTGCACCATGCCCTCTGGCTAGAGCCATTGAAAGAAAGTTATCGACTGAAATCCTGATCCTATTGATTTTACACCAGAGATTTGTGCGAGTATGAAAGAGCAGGAACTGCTCTGTAACCGCTTCCATCTCCACTTATCCCCTGCGGAACGCGTGCCTTAGGCTCCCCTGCCCATCTCAGCCCCCTCGAGCTTCCAGAAGTGAGTTAGCCAAAATTCAAACATGGGCTCACAACGTGAGGTGAGTGTAACTGGCCCCTGAATACGCTAACGTTGTTTACGAGCTACCTTCGCTTCGTCTGCCTCTCCTCACATCTCTATCTCATTAACCACGTGCCACGTTTTCCCCCTTTGTTTCAGAGGTGTGGAGGGAAAATGGGAAGAACATGTTCTGGGAGGAAAGGTGGGGAGGGAAGACAGTGCTGGGCCGAGGCGATGTTTGCCTGGAAGGAAAGTGCCAGGGAAGCCATGCTTAAAATAGTACAAGGGCTCTTAGAAATCATGTTTCTACCCCTAAAGGGAGGGTCTGGATACAGGAACTGCAGAACTCAGGATGGTAGCTCAGAAGATCCCAGAGGAGGCTGTGAACAGCGGTCCAGAGTGGAAAATCCACAGTGCAGAGTCTCCCACACCCAACACACAAAGGTGCAGAGGCTCCCACACACAAAGGGCAGCCCACTGCCTTTGCCGAGCCCCTGCGAGGCAGCCCCAGCGCAGCCTGGAGCAGCTTCTCCTTCCCACATCAGGGGGATGCTCCTGTCAAGACTCCTGCAGCCACTCTCCTCTTGGCAGGAAGGTGGAGCGGGCTTTGGAGGCAAAACCAGCTGCCTCACCACTCACATCTCCCTCCCCACAACCAAACCTCCCTTCGCAGCCTTCTTGAAGCGGTGGGTGTCCTTTCTCTGTACCAGCCAGAGGTCCTTGAGTTCGTTCATTTTAGTTTGATGCGTTTGAGCTTGCTGTGCTCAACACTGTGTTCTTTTCTCTCCAGATCTTTTTATAGTCGGACTGTCACACATCAATCAATGTTACGGACTAAAGCTGTATATATCGTGACTGGTCTGGGCCAGTAGGAAAGCATTTGCAATGAAGTCCTCCTTATTTTACTTTCCCCATTAACAATTGTTTTCTTCTGTATTTCCAACCTTGTGAAAGGGCAAAACCTGCCAGGAAAACCGCAGGATTTTAACTCACTTGATAATTGTTAGATGCCGTGGAATGGCTAAAACAAGCGGGCAGCTGGCTGGTGAGGAGAGAGCTGGGATTGCACCGCAGCACCAAATAAAACCCGTTAATTACACCGATGGAAAACAAAATCCAAAACGGGGGTGAAACGCGATGCTTTGCATCAGGCACGTGGGCGATCAGCTTTGCAAGCGCTGATCAATGCGCTTTAACCGTAGGGAGCTCTTCCCCAGAGCTGCGGGGACCCCCACGGCATGCGGGGACCCCGGGCCTCTGCTCTGCCCGGAGCTGGGGCACGGCAGCCCCGGCCTCTGGGGAGCCCAGCGCCCACGTAAACACGCTGCCGCCGCCCGACCCCAGCCCAGTCTCCCTG
>NW_010418333.1:6854-21203 GCF_000710305.1 Buceros rhinoceros silvestris | reverse complement strand
GGACGTGCAGGGGCGAGAGCGCGTTTCCGAAAAGGTCATCGGTCTCCCAGCTGTCTTCAAAAGTAGCGTGTAGTTGAAAAGAAATATTACCCCGCTTTATTAAATCATCTCTCTCCGGGGGCGTGATCCAAAGCCTCTTGAAGTCCACAGGAGTGTTGGAATAGGTTGGTACGATTGTTGCCCGAGACTGCTCTTCCTTCCTTTATTTATTTATTTATATTTTTAAATACCCATCGTGCCTGGAGTCACTACAGATTTTAAGAGTGGAAGTCTGCATCTGTCTCTCTATTCTGTATAATCTTTTATCCGTGTGTGCTGCTTTGTAGAGATCTTTCTGATGTGCACACAAGCTGCATATGCTGTAGTTTTAAACATAGAACACTTTGTCTTTTATATTTCCTGTAAGCATAAAAAGAAGCTTAATCAAATTCTTTTCTCCTTACTTCGCCAGTTAAAAATGCATCGCAGAGAAATATATGCTGTAACGTGTTGAAAGTGAGGCAGTTGTGCCAAATGACAGCTGAGCAAAGCAGAGGGGTGGGAAGGGGGGCAAGCACAAAACCCGCAGAAAGAGGCACATGCATGTTTTTATTGAAAAGGGCCACACGCCGTCTGATGCCTGGGAGGAAAGAGGGTGCGGCGTTAAAAGGGCAGGTTCACTTTCTCTCCTTCCAACCTCACAAACAAATGAAAATATGTTATTGCAGTGGACTAAAATCATTTCCATCGTCATTAATATTAGAATGCTCTCAGCAGAATATGACCTCAGTCAAACACAGGAAGGCTCCATATATTTTTGTCATTAATATATCGTGAACTAACATCTAAACCTCCAGTTCTGTACATTGCAGTGGAGTGTGAGGGTCAGAAGTTCAGAACAGTTGAAATCTGAATTATTTAGCAAGCGCACACATGACACACTCTTCTGATTTCCATGCAGCTTTTTTTTTTTTCCCCTTAGTTTTCTTCCTTCTAAACACGAGAGCCTCCTTTGGTGTTATTTGCCCTGGTGTGGTGTTATTTGCCCAGCATATATAGTTGACCCAGAATCCGATGAAGCCGATGAGAAGAAGTCCCAATGGGACTGTTGACCTAACAAGTAGCGTGTCAGTCTCCTGGTGGCATTTGGATGTTCTCACAGCGAACGCTTCGAGACAGGAGAGAGCATAAAGCAGAGATTCTTTGGAATCCTTGATTAGACACAGTGATTTTGGAGCTCTGGCTTCTGCCACTATCCTCCAGTGCCTAGTACTTTGTTTTGTGACCTTGAGGTTAAGGATACCAACCAGCCCTGTTTATTTTTAATAAAATCTTATGGTTATATGAGACAGTTATAGGTTTTATTTATTTTTAGCATAAGTGCTTCCATCTTATCTGCCTTACAGGTTTATAGTAAGGATTTAGCTAATATTTGGACAGCACTTTTAAGCTATGAAGCTCTATAGGTCTATTACACTGACCATTTTCTGCGTTTTTCATTTTAGGAAGATACTTTCGTACTCTTCCACTTCAGGAAGATGGAGTTCAAATCTTGACCTTAGTTTTCTCTTCAAATTTTGTTTAACACCTGATTTACAAATGCTGGCAGAGAGTCAGATTCTGATTTCACTTACAAGTAATGAATTTCAAAGAATTTCTTGATCCTCAGTGACTTTGTTCTAGATCTAAACCAGCTTAACTCAGAATTTGAGCCACAATTTCATATTCATGAAGAATAAGCATATGATTACATTAAATATATTATTCTACATTCATTTTCTTGCCTCCATTTTATTTTAGTAACTTCAGTAATTTGAGAAGAAACTGCTTCATTTTACTAATTTTTTTAAATTCATTTTTCCTTCTCCATTTCTGAGAGAAAGACATCTACAGGTGGGCTCTGTAGAGAGGGGCAGGTGGCTGAAAAATTATTTGGGGGCATCCTGCTCATGGTTCAGAGGAGCCACAGTGTACAAGATGTTTATTAAAAATTAAGGTTAATACCTGAGTCTGGGGAAATTCCTCTGTGCTTGGCACACTCTTACTGGCACTGCACATGATGCACTGCCACTCACATCCTTTATCAGCATTCAGGAAATCCTGTCCTCTTATTTAGTGCTTGTTTTAAGGGAGGCAAACCTGTGCCCAAGTAAGAGCACTGAAAATAAGGATCCTTAAAATGCAGGTGAAACAAAAGGTCTCTTTACAGAAGAACAAATACTCTGTAGCGAGGGCTTTATTTAGATGGGTGGGTGATTTTTTTAATAGAATCTGTTACAAGGTTGTACTTGACAGGCTGAGGATTGTTTGTGAGAATCCTGATTTTGGATTAGGCAGCTGATAGCCTGCAAGACGTTGGTGGCTGGTAAAGCTTGCTCCACTGAAAGAAGAGATTTCCTCTTTTAGCAACAGATCATTATGCTACAAGGCGAGTATTAGAATGAGAATAATACAACTTCCCCTGTCTTTGCTGATCATATCAAAACTAATGGCATCTCGAATTGTCAGAGCATCAAGTCCATCTTCTGATAAAATATTAGAAGACACACAGATCCATTCATCTTATTGGAGATTTCATTTTAGTTTGCAAAATATTTGATAGCGATGCTGTTAGATTAGCCGTGGGCATATTGCAGGGACTGACATAGTAACTGAATGCCAGGATTGTGCAAAGGGGTTCCCATAAGTATTTCCCAGTTACTTAGTGGTAAATCTACTTTGGTAACTTTGATACTTTTGGTACTTCTGTAACTTTTGGTACTTTGTGGTAAACTTACTTTGTGGTGAAGATCTCCTTAATTACGGGTTTACAGCTTGGATGACTATGTCTATGTGCTAATTTTCTGCTGTCTAAAAATGGTAATAGATATGGTAGAATATCTGGAAAGTATGATAATGGTACTTAGTAGATTTCCAGGGTTTAAGCATTCTGGAAAAGTCAGTGGAGGTCAGGAAGATCTCTCAGGTTTTTTTCAATCATGTATTTTTATTTATTTGAAGTATAAATACTGTTCACTTGTACTTTTAGCATTCATCTGTACCTATCTGTTACAATTATCCTTAGCATTTAGCAGAAAGATAATCCCCAAAGGAAGCAGGAAGCAACATTTAAAGTAATTTTCAAGTGTGCAGCTTGAGTTAATTGCCAAAATATAAATTTAAGATGGATTAAAACTGCTAAAAACTGCTAACCTGTGGAATTTAGTGGAAAACATCATTGACTTCTGGGGGCATACAATGTTTAATGAAGTACCTTCTTCCCTGAGCAAACCTTCTCTCTTCTTCTGAGTGACCAAAGCTGGTATGAGGGGTAGGAAGGAAGAGCTGGCAGGTAGAATTTCATGTCACTGGGAGCTGGTTAGAAAGGGACCCCTTTCTTCATGAATCCCAAGCCATGTACACCTCCACGTCATTTATAAGGTAATCATCAAGGCAGGCAACAATTCTTGTGAAATGAATCGATCTTCAAACAAGAAGAGTGTCAGATGGGCACTGTTTGATTGATAACCTATTAGAGTTTGGGAGTAAAATTATTTTGCAAAGAGATGAGGAAGATACTAATGTCCTGAATATCGGACCATCATTCACATGTTTTTTCACAACAGGATTATATTCTAACTCCCACACTTTACATATTCCCAAGTTTCTCAGGCATTTAGCTTTTTAATCTGACCACAAACTATTTGCAGATACACACGTGATTGTGTGAGCAAAGGTTACGAAGTCATTTGCTTGGAACTGATGAAATAAAGATTTGTGTGATTTTAGGTGTGTGAGCCAAAACTTCCTTGTCCCTGACTTGTCAAGGGAATGAGGGGAGTCTGATCCTCTAAGAGCAAGCAGTATATTGAGTTGATTTCTCTTCACTATGACAGAATCATTTCCTATAACTTCCCCCAGAAGACAAAAGAGGGTTCTGCTGGAGTTGTGATTTTGATTTCTGATGGGCAGTAAGACGAGTAAGATCTATTTCACTGTATTGTCAGAGTCTAGAGCTCTGTGTGGAATTGCATGAAAATCTCCTGTTGAGCATAGCAGAAAAGTCAGGTTTTGTTAGGACTTTTTGAAAGTTTAAGAACATTTTGTTCAACATCTTTATTTCTGGTCACCTCTAGTCCCACTCACACAAAGAGGCATTTTCATTGCCACTGAAGTCACTGCACTGGTTGCTTGACAACCCAATTGGTTGGGTTTGTCAAAGTAATTCCATCTCCCTGGTTTATGAGCGGGGTTGTAGAAGGAATTGGACTTTCAGAGTAGTTTTGGAAGGAGTTGCATTGTTTGATTAGTTTGTCTAAAGCAGTAACAGTATGTTTCCACCTATTCCTCATAATTATACAGGGAAAACTAAAATCATGCAATTTTGAACTGAATGTCTGTATTAAATTGGTTTGACTCCTATTTTCTGCCATCTGTGGCATAACTGGAACAGAGAGTGAGCACAAAAAATTTAAATGACTCAGTCACATTTCCTTTAGGAGACACATTATGCCCCCTCCTTCTTGTCAAATAATTCATTTCAGCTCTGAGTGAAACAGTGTTGTGACACCCTGGGCAGGAGAAGAGATGCTGCTATTCTGTCATTTAATAGAGGGACCCAAATTTATACTACAGTATTTTGCTTAAGCAGCTACACACCACTTTTCTGTATATTTAGATGGCCTCCAAAACAATCTCAGCACAATCCTGGAATGTAATTCAGCTTAATTAAATACTGAGTTTTTCTGTCAGTGTTAAGTACCTTGTAAACCAGACAGTGGAAAGAGCCAGTTCACAGAGGGGAAACAGAAAAGTAGATGCTGCTGAAGCCCTCCAGAAGACCTAGTTGCCACCTGCAGTGGTTGCCACTGACTATACAGGGATCCATACCTAGGCTCTGGAGTGAGATGGAGGCAGCGCTACACCTCACAGTCTTTGTTTTCTTTCCATCCAGACTGAACAGAGCTGATCCATTCAGATCCATACAAAACTTGGTAAAGGGAAGTTGATGATTCCTGGGACTTCCCTGGGGATGGATCTGAGGTACAGCCAGATGAGCCAGCATACCTTGGAGCCTGAAGAGACTCAGAAGACTCATATACCTATAGAAATCTATTTTAGAAGGGCTGATTTACCCTGAAGTTTTCATATGGGGTAGGTGTTTGAGGGAAACATTGCCTCTGTGGTATCTTACAGCTGTTAGGGATATTCATCATCACAACACCCTGGCAGGGGGTGGCATCATTGCTCTAACTATGACAGGAAGTTTTCCTCCTTTATTTATACTTGATGCCTCGTAAAAGTCAGGTTGAAATTGGCGGTGGCGCTTCTGGCTTTGATTTGGTTAATGCTTTGCACAGGCTCTGAATGATATATAAAAGTCCATTTTAATGGATTCCTCTACAAATCAAGTTTTGAGTAAAGGCCAAATGTTTTTATCACTGATCAAAAAATGATACAGAATCAGGTTTACACATGGCACAGGTTAACAGAGAACAAATGGAAGAATAAGTGATAAGGGGAGAAATTATTATTGCTTCATGACCTGAAGTGCCTAATGAAGAGGTCAAATTGAAAAAAAAGTTTGAATATTTGCTAGGTGAAGGCAATGTAATAAAGAAGGAAGACAGGAGGCTACGCAGGGGAGGAGGCTCTCTTTTGGAAAGCAAGGACTTTGAAAAAGATTTAGAATTCTATTTGGATAAGCACCTCAAAATGAAATCTCACTGCAATTCTGTGGCAATCCTGAGATGTAAAAAAGAGTAATATCAAGCAGATAAGAGGATTTGATGTTGCCTACATGCACAACAGGGGTAAGGCTACTGTTAGGAACTGTGTCCAGTTTTGGTGTTCAAAAGCAATGTGGAAATAGTAAGGTAGGTTCAAAGGAAAGGTATGAAAAAGGGTTCAGAAAACAAGCATAGCAATGTGAGGCATAAGCAGCTCAACTTATTTAGCTCATCGGGGAAGAAGCTCAAAAGTGACTTGGTCACCGCAGGTAGGTGCTGACCCATGGAAAGGGTATCCAAGACCGAGTAGCCACTTTATCTACCTGACAAAGGCATTACAGGACCCAGTGGTTGCAAGCTTAAGTTAGACAAATCCACCCTTGAAAGAAGACATGATTTCCTGTCCCACAGAGCCCTAAATAATAAAACTGTTTGTCCTGTAAAAGCTGTCATGAGTAGGGATGTTTAAGATGTTAAATATATATTTTTAAATACGTGCTTTCATCCACTCTGTGGAAAAATCTGTACATCTTTCTGTGCATGTGTGAGTGGGAGCTTTGTAAGGAAATTGGTGGCAGTTCCTTGTCTCACAGTCTGAGAACCTGTTATTCCTCCTGTTATTTCGACCTCGTGGTGCTCCAGGGACTAGCGCTGCTGGTGTTGCGCTCACAATCCTTGTAACACTGGCAGTTTCAAAAGAGAATAATTATTATCAAATAATCGTTCTCTTGTTTTGTGGCTTCGATGAGGTCTTGCAGACTCTCAGGAAGGATTTCTTTTTTCTCTTGGAAGAAATTGGCCACATATATCTTGGTTATTTGGGAGTTGTTTAGTTTTTCTGCATTCCCCTGGAGCATCAGGGATGAATGGGTGGTCTTGTATGGCTTTTTGCTAGTGTTCTGCTCTGGTACAAACCCACTCTTCCCTGATCACAGGTGCTGTATTTTCCTTTCATATTTATGATCACACTAATTCCAATAGTTAAACTGATAAAGACTTTTGCCTAGTGTCGGATTGGCAGGTGTCTTGAAGGTTACACAGCTTCTCCAGCACATCAGGCATAATGTGCTCACTGGGATCATCTAGATGTTTCTCATTTTGTCCATTTGTTCTTTTGCAGAGGTCTTGAGATTAATGACAGGTTCTTTTCTTTTTGTACATAAATCTACTCTCCCAAGGAGTAAACTGCTGTGATTTGATTTTGGGGTTTAAAATAGGGATAAAACATATTGCTTTGAGATATACAGGAGATCAGGCTCCCAGCTCTGTTTTTAAATTCTGTATACAAACTACCATTCTATAAATGGTTTGTATAGTCAATAAGAATATGATTAACAATATCGTGATGAATATTCTGTGCAAAATTTTGGCGCTTGGAAATTCAGAGTCTTTTGTATCCAAAAGGAGTGATGTGATGATCTATCTGTTTTCTTCCATTGAGCAGTCTATAGATTTTCCCCTGGTAATTCTTGCATGGCGCGTAAATCTTACAGGATGAGATAATGAGAACATTTGCAAACAAATGCAAACACCCAAATCTCCATTCTCTTACAGTATTTCCTGGAGAATCTATTGCATTCCTTTCTTGGTTATTTGGAGTAATAATTAGCCAGGTTGATTTTCATAATGTTCTCTAGGACTAATCACAGCCCCGTGAGCACAGACTAAAATCCTGGCACTGGCCGAGCTGTATGAGGGTTTGGTTATGAATAACCTTATTCAGTTATATCCCTTGTGTGGAGCACGGGTTAGTAAGCTGGGGTATGTACACAGCTACGCACATGTAAATAGCAAGAACAGTGCCAGGGAAGTAGAATTCCTCAGTATTTAGGAGAGAAAAACATTAGCAAGAGGATTTTTTTTTTCCTGCCTATCCCTTTTGAAGGTTTGTTTCACGGTAGCCAGAGGGAAAAAAAACCACATTATGTGGGTAAATTGGCTGGAGAATGTAACCAGAGCCCCAGTAAACACTAAGAATGAAAAACCATACGAGTGTGTATTTGAGCAAGTATGCACAAAGATGGTGTTTTCTGCAAGCACTCTCTTGGAGGATAATGCTGTTCTGTAGCTGAATAACTGGGAAGAATTCGGGCTTTGGCTGAACTGCCTTGTGTTTAGATTTTCACTGAGGTTCCCTGATTTCCCCCTTTCGTTCCCCTTCCTCTCTGCCCTAGCGTAATTTGTGTGGTTTTGCCTGATACTCCGAATAATTCAGGTGAAATCTGAGATTCCTGATGACCAACACCAATTTTCAAATGATCAGACTCAGCCAGAGTGTGATTTTGAAGTGATAGAGTTGGGGTATTTTATATTCTATTCTGTCAAGGAATGATTAGGACATTAATTTGGGCCATATTAGTACATCTCCCCTGTGCTAATGGGAGGATAGACCCCCTTTCATTTTTAATCTGAAGAGGGATTGATGACTGGCAAGGTTGTCTCACATAGGGATGTGTGCCACCGAAATAAATGATGAGCTCAGTAAGTGAAAATGTTTAGGCTGCACTCTCTAAATATGGATTCCTTCTGTGCCGAAGGCAATGAAAGCCCTTAGGTGGCAGCTCTGTAGATTTTTTCTCATTGTGGGCAAAAATGAGGATTTTTTTTTATTATTTGTTAGCCCAAGGCTTCTGTCTTGAAGTTGCTACCGATTGTTGTTGTTTCATAAACAGCCAAGTCGTGTTCAAGAAGCAGAAAACTGACCGAAGAGATGACATAACCACAGAGGCGGAGGAAAAAGGCAGCATCGCCACTGTCTGACAGTGAAAGAAAAGGGCACCTTTCCTCGGAGTCTGCCAGCAACTTTTACTTGATGTGTGAGTTTAGTACTTCTGTGTTAGAAGAACAGTAAAGTACCTTTGAATTAGAACAGACTAGAAAAGTTGCTTAATGTGCTTTTTTTCCTCTATTACTTTTAACCCACCACTGCAAAATTCCTCCTACCTGTAACGAGTAATTTAATTTGGAAAGGCAAATAAGAGCTCATTAGCTGATGCACTACTACAAAGTAAGTGAGCAGATTTTATGCCTAGGGACAGACTTTTACAACCATTTTGAAATGGCACAATACAATGCAATAAAACCTGTAGCCTCTTCAGAGAGGAAGAGGAGAATACCCTCCTTCAGTTTCTTGGATGCAAGTTTTCTTCATCTTAAAACCCTTTTTATTTGAATACTGGGGAAATGGATGTATTCCAGGGGATTGCACACAAGTAAGTTAACGCATGAGAGTGTTCCCAACAACTAGTCCTAACTTTCATGTTTTCCATGTATTTCCTGTGCATTGTGGCTGGAGAGAATCACCATATCTGAGTTCTCCATCATACTCCTCAAAAAAAAAGGCAGTAATATTTCTGCAAAGTATATTTCCTTGTGTCTTGTGCTATGCCTGGGTGTTTTGGGAGATGTTAAGTTTGTTTCTGTCTCGAAAAGCTGGTTTGTTACTAGTGTCATTTTTTTAGAGAGAGCGTGTAATACAGAACTGTCTTTTTACTTCTCTAGTAAAGTAATTTTATTCAAGGACTTTGCGTTTTATGTTACATATCATACTGATTTTCAGAAATCTTCCTAATGATTGTTGTGAATACCCACCTTAATTTCTGGTAATGTGTACAAGTCAATGTGAAGCCCAGGCAGAGAACTCTCCACACCAATTGGTAACCAGAGCTTTTAGTATTTTACAGCATCAGGTGTGTATATATTATGGCTAAAAATTTTCAGTGTCCAAAGGGTAAATCTGGAAGTTATTCAGAAGTTCAGAAATCATATTAGTGTCTTTTAAAAGTTGCTTTAAGTTCTAATTTAGCAATGCATAAGATATTCAAATGACAGTGAGTTCTTGCACATTGGCAGTGGCTGAAATTGTTGTAGTTTCCACCTGCAGTGGTTGTTTTATGGCTACACCAGAACCACGTGAGCAAAGCGGATTTATGACTTGTGAAAACAAATATTAGCATGGAGAACGTCGGTTGCTGGGCACAGCTTGGAACGTGTTTTCTTCCAGCTGGGAAACCAGGCAGGTATCATTGTGAGGTGAGTCTGCTCACAGGTGTCATCCCTGTTACTTGAATGGAAAGTTTTGTATGTAAGCAGGTGTTTGCTGACTGAGGCCCCAGGAGGAACCTCTGGGAACCCTTTAATTTCACATAGTACTGGGGCTGTAGGCTTGCAGGTCCTCACTCAGCATTAAGAAATAGCCATAATAACCTCTCATATTCCTGGAAACAGAGTGTGTTTGGCTTGTCAGGGTCATGGTTGTCAGGGTTTCCATGTGTGTGACAGCATCACCTCTGGACTTAGTTAGGGCTGCACAGACAAATAGAAGCTCCAGCTTCAAATCAGCCGGAGCGAATTGTTCTACTCATGATTTGTGCTGGTCAACTTCTCCACACAGGACATTAACAAAACTAAGTGGTCTGAATGCCAAAAGTTAATGTGGGTTCAGACAGGGCATGGATGAATTCACAAAGGAAAACATCTAGGGAGAGCTGTCAGCACCAGCGCTGGCTGAAAAAATCCATTTGCTGTAATTAGCTGAAATCAGGGAACACATGCTAGCAAGATATCACAGCATAATCTCACTGATTTACATTCTTCCCTAGATATCATCCTTTGGCCCCTGCCACGTGGGGTATGGATAGGCTTCTGGGTTCAGATGGTAACTGTAGATCTGTGGAAAGCTTTGGGTATTGGATTCTTCTGGGGAAAACATAAGTCTTCATCCGCATTGTGGATGCCTGCTCAAGGCCAGGTTGGATGTAGTTTAGAGCAACCTGGTCTAGTGGAAATTGTCCCTAACCATGGAAGGGGGGTTGCAACTAGATGATCTTTAAGGTCCTTTCCAACCTAAACCATTCTATGATGCTGTAACCTTTCCATCAGCACTTCGCAAGGATGGGGCAGGCGAAGCAGTAGATCTGCTCTGAGATGCTTCACAGCTCTAGAAAAAGCAGTTTTGTGGAGCCAACTCATTATTCTGGGCAAGGACTACCACCACCCCTAAACACATCTCATTAATTCTCAGTAGGAGAGACGGCTCCTCCAAAAGAGATGTTAAAATGATCTTCCAGATCCCCTCTTGTACAAGGTGTGACTTTTCTAGAGGTTTTGAAGCATAAGAAACTGAGCCTTAATTCCCCTTATATAAGGCTGTCAAATCTTATTCCAGAAAAAAAAAATGGGGAACATGTTGAGTTTTATGCTTACACTGAGGTCATTCCTCCAGTTCATTTCCCTTTCTGTAGGAAACACAGCATATTAATAACGTACCTAATTTATTGTGGAAATGCAGCTAGAGGCACACTAGAAAAACTGCTTTGAATGTGATTTTATTGGAGATACACAGTGTTTTGAGTTTAAAAAGACAGTTTTAGCACAATTGGTGAAGAAAAAAAGATCACCTGCTTCTGTATTTGTTCTATGACAAAATCTTATATCCATTCTTTTCCGCCCCTCCATGGCTTCTTCCCTTGCACCTTGGCATCACACGGTTCCCACATAATCCCCACCGCTTTCAAAAACTGTTGAGAAACAGGAATTCGCAACTCGCTATTGAATTGTGGACTCACAATTTGAGGCTGAATCTGTGGGCCTCAACAGAGATAAAATTTGTATTGACCCTGGTCTCTTTGATGGCATATGGCAAATGTCACCTGAGTTATTAACAACCAACAGAATAATGGGCTCCGTTCAGTATTTGAGGAAGCCTTTACCAATGAATTGGAGGAGATTTCTTCCTAATCCCAGATACCGATTAGTTTATATACGGATGCACAGAGTTTGCTAACCTTTATGATTTTTATACTAGCTGGAATGAGCACAGAAGTTGTTATTCAGCCTGTAAATGGCAAATCTTTTCAGAAATTTAAGATTAGAAAAGTACAGTAAGAGTGTTGAATTTAAATGTAATCCTCTGTTCACTCACCAGTGCAGACTGTTTCAGGGTATTTGTGACTATGCTGAAAACACTTTAGTCTCTCTTGGAAATGGTATTTCTCTTTCCTATTCCTGTGCACCAATGGCTGTTTTAAAGAGCAATATCTTGTTAGGCACTAGGGATAAAAACATAATCCTTGCATGCTGAGGAGGTGCGACTCCTTCATGCCAGAAGCCCTCAGCCATAAACACACACGTGCTTCACTTGACTTCCAGGAGTAATCCCTTGGTCTTCAGCTACTCATGTGGAATTAAGCATGTGGGTTAGTGTGTCCAGGGCTGGAGTCCCAAAATTAATCGCTTCCAGCTTCTGCGTTTCTCAGGGTCGCAGTGCTGATAAAGGCAAGGTGGTAACGACGATGCTTTCTTGGACACTAAGCAGAGGGAAGAAGAAACATTTTGACATTAGTGTCAGTGAAAACTACTGTGTTATCTTGTCCTTGTGAGTCACATTCATTATTTATCACAACTCCAAATCAAACAGGCTCATCATTGTTTTTGCTTTTAACACAGACTTTCCCTCCCTGCCTGGTGTCAGGTGCTGCAGTCCTGGGAACTGCATGTACTGTGACCCCGAGCTGTTCTGTTGCTTGACCCAAACCTTCAGGTTTTTTTCTGTTTGATGTCAAGCTGGATACATTTCCATAAAATGTGAGTGTTCTGCCCTAGGAAAAAAAGAAAAAAAATTGTACATGAAATGATGCCAAATCCTAAGTGTCCAGCATAATTTTTGCCACCTTGCAGTAATATTTTGATAGATACTGGTAAAAATGTCTTACAAACCAGTGCCTCTCAATGCAGAATATTCTGATGGTGATTCCATGCCACCCATACCCACACAAGGAGGACAGTGAGGTGGTCAGCTGTGAAATGTGTGATCAATTGGAGTGCAGACAGTGAATCCTGCAGACCTGTATCAGGTACCTGAGCTCTAAGTGGTCTTGTGAGAACAAATGGTGGGATGGTGGTTGCAAGAGAAGAACTTCATGTGTGCCTCAGATGCGTGCGTTATTCTCCCAGCAGCATCCCACAAGACAGTGCTGTCTGCAAGAGGGAGAGGGCAGCAGCAGGAGCCTGCAAATTCTCTGCTTATATGTAGTAAAAAGATGTTTCTTCCCTTAGGATGGCTTTATGAACCAGCCTGTCCACCCCTGTAATACTCTAATGACTCTTCAGTAACTAAATAATGGCTGCTCTTTGTGAATGGTCACTGTGCCCTTCAAACACCAGGTGTGGTGCAGTTGTAGGATGACAAAGCATCTGCCTGGCGATTTAATGTAATGCACATAAATTGGTTAGAGACACATTCTGCTTTGTCTTTTACCGATTGGAATTACCTTTGTTTTTGTTTAAGGAGTGAGTCACTTCTGCTGACGGCACGTCAGGGTTTTTAGCAGAAGCCCACAGTGCCTGTGTCGGGGTGCCTTGGAAAGACGCTGTCCCATCTATGTTTTCCAGGGTGTGTGAGGGGTTAACCCCAGAGGACAGACCTGGTGTGTTACCCATATCCTTCATCTGCAGAACCCTTCAGTGGTGGGAATTCCTCAAGTGAAACTGCTCTGTGAGCCGGTCAGCAGGGATCCCTCAGGTAAGTTACATTTTTGCAGTTGATTATACCTATTGTATAATTGCATCTGATACACAGAACATTTTCCCCATCATTCTTCTCTGACCCCTACATGAACATGACCTTACTGTGTGAGGTAGAAACAGACTTGTTCTTACTCCGAACAGCGGGATGTGAAATGCTTCTGTGATCTCCTTCCCATAATGGACAATTGCCCTGTGTTGAGTTTCAGCAGCTTGTATTTCCTTCGAAGTAGTCCATTGGGGGAAGAAACAGAAAGATTGGCTGGAGATACTGAATTATAAAATATTTTAAAAATGGAGAATTAAATAAAATGAGTATTTTTTAAAAAATAGGAAAGACTGGATGCTTTCAAGATATTTTCTGTTGGATTCCAGAGAATCCAGAGGGAATAATTTGGTAGAAAATCATATTCACTAAATGATAACCAAATGTTGGGTCACTACAATCAAGGAAAGCCAGATGTAATCTGAACCAAAGTGTGGCCTGATCCAAATTACCTGAATAATCTAGCCTACCTCAGTCATAGTACTGCTTTCAATAAAAGTTTTGACTGCTGGAAAATTCTTTTAGGTGCAAATATTTTTTTTTTTTTGAGTAAGAATAATAGTGGAAGGGTTTCAAAATTATGCGGGTATTGAATTTTCTAATTAAATAATTCATATCCAAGTCAAAGATGAAAAATCCAATAACTATAATGGTATATAAAGCTGCTGAAAGGTGTTTTAAATATATGCATCTATAAAGCTTCATAGCTAGATTTCTAGCCCAGCTTTCTGTACTCTAATAAATCCTTCTCTTACTTATATGTGTTATCCCATCTTACGTCTGTCACAGAGTGCTAGGCTGAGAGGCAGGTGCTAGGATCCTCCCTATAGACACAGGCACTAAAAGCACTAATATCTGGCCTTTTTTTTCTTAAAGGCTCCAAAGTCAGAGAAATGTGGAGCTGGAAGTCTGGTGACTGATAAGTAAGTGGGCAGAAAGAATGTGTATGCCTCCAAAGATTATCTACTTTAAAATTCTTTACTGGCTCTATTGGTAATTTAGAATTTTAACTAGTAACATATTTGAAAACAATTTTTGACAGAAGAAGTAAGTTTTTAAATAAATGGGAAAGCGTCTGCTTTTGTCAAAAAC
>NW_010418333.1:2891-6754 GCF_000710305.1 Buceros rhinoceros silvestris | reverse complement strand
TCCCCCCCCCCCCCCCCAGTTTTCAGCATGGACAGACTTGGAAAATTTTGTCTCTTTCCTTCAGAACATGGTTACGATGAAGACTATATAAAAATTGAAAATACATACTAAAAGAGAGAGATTTTCTTTTCCTTTGGTATTTTTTCATCTACTGCAATATATGGTATGTCCCAATTCCTTTGAAGTCAGTGGGACCCTTTTCATTGTTTTTAATGGCAGCAGGATCAGACCTTACGTTAAAAGCACTGTACAAAGGCACTGTGCTAACTTCAAACTCGAAACAAATCCTTTTAGGTGAGTAGCACCTAATGGCAGCCTGGGCTTTGCCAGGCGGGGATAATGCCTGGTGGGGCACTGTTTGTTTCCTATTTCAGTGCTGGGCTATATGCAACCAACCTTTTGCTGCCTACTTATCTATGATAGAAAAGACAAATTTTTTAGAGCGACTTGAGAGTGAGTCTTGAAATAAAGAAGATGCTGTATTCTGGAAGGGTCATGGTGAGTGTGGCTGTATGGGGAGAGGCTGCCTATAATTGAGAAGGCTTTACCACATTTGATTCTGGGAAGGGTGTTCTTTCAATGTGTGTGTTTTGATAAGCGGTATGAGAATTTTTGAAGTCAATAACTTGGTTTATAAACTTCAGCTGAGCTGGACTTAATCCTGCAGCTAGCAAATCCACAGACCAAGTAGCCCAGCTGTGTCCTCATTTGTTAAGATCTTAAACCCAAGAAGACGTCCAGGAAGCTGAATATTTTTTTTAAATACGTTTATAAAAAGCCTAATAAAGGCAGATAGGAATAAAATGTTCAGCAAACTTGGCCCTTTCAGTAGCAAAAAAAGGGGAAGAGGAATGAGATGCATTTAAATTATCTTTGGGCTGGCCCAAATTTGGGACCTGTGACAGTAAACCTTATCTCTGCCTCAGGGAAAATACTTACAGCAATCAGGCTGATTCAAGGAAGCACATGAGCACATGCCTAAGGCTTCCTGTCTTAGGTATTTTTTCCTAAACAGGGGTATTTTACTGATTTGAAGCCTGTGCCACCCCATCGTATTTCATAGCATAAGAACTTCACCCTGTTACTCCTGAACAAAATCTTTGGGGATTGTGTTGTTCTCTGGTAAATGAAACTGCAAAACTGAGCATGCACACAGCCCGTAACAGGGCTGGGGTTGTAATGAAGAAATCTTTCCCCTTGCAGGAGTGAAAAATTATCAATAATTTAAAATATTGTTTATTACTGTCTGTACTGTTAATGAATATTACAGATTATTTTATACATTATATTAATAAACACAATACTCACCAAAGAAAGAGCTTCAACATGAGCGTGTTTAAGAAAGTCATCTACAGCAGCTGTAACTTTTTTTAAAAAACACTCCATTATTTGTAACACCTTCTAAAACTATTTATTGCTTTATATTTAGCAATTGCTTGTATTTCCTTCATTCCTTCTGTTTCCAGCTGAGCTTGATTTTAATATGGCTTTTTTGTTTACTGCAGCACAGATGGTGAGATGTATAAGGAGAGCTTCTATAGAGAACCTACTCTTGTTCCCTGTGAAATCCATATGAATCTTGGCCACTGACTACAATGAGTGCAGAACTGGGACTGGCATAAGAGATTGCAGTGTTGGATTGTTTTGCTTGTAGGAGGGAGACTGAATGCAGATATTTATGATTACAGAGACCATAAATAAAACCAGAACAGCCATTTCTTTTCTTTTTTACCCACTGTTTTCCCAAGGGGAAGAGAAAAATAAGTGTGCTTCTTTGAAGTAGGTTGCATATAAATTTTCAGTCAATAGAAGGAAATATTTCCTCATGCTGCTGTGGGTCATACACTCAAAGTAGTTTTCAAAAGTATTCAGAAATTTTGGGACTCATGGTCGCAAACAGTCAGACCACAGACTAAAGAGCACTGAAGAGCACTCCTCTGGCAGGAGTACAGTGTTTTATTTTTTATTCACTTTCAGGGGGGACATCACAAAATTCTTCATGAACCTAGGATGAAAACTGGCTCCCAGATGGATCTCAAATTCCCTTCCTCTCTGTTTCACACCCAGGAGTTGCTGGTGCAGGTTAGAGTACTACCAGCATAGGACTAGCATGATTTGCTCAGAAAGAAGAAGAAAATTACCATGAACCAGGCAGCTGTGGAAGCACTGTTGAGAAGATGCAGACTACGGATGATTTACCATTTCTGTCTAAAGCTGTGAAGATGATACCATGAAGTTCTCCAGTAGACAGACAATTACCTGTTTGCTGACTAAACATGCCTCTACCAGACTAGGGACAATACTTGGGCATTAATGATTGCTAGCCAGGTGCAGACAGGAGTTTGGCGAGCTGAAACCCTCCAAAGGCTGGACAAAACCTACAGCCCTGGCTGAGCTCTTGGAGTGTGCTGCTGGAGTGAGTCACCAAGAGCTGTGCAGTGCCTTGGTGGGAAGGTGCTTTGACCAGCTTGGCCAATAATATCATCTGTCCAATTTGACCAATAATCTGTTTTGGCTAGCTTGGCCAACTTGACCAAAGGTTGACTTAAACAGGTGGTTGTTGCTCGTCCCTTCCAGCTCATGCAAAGTGCTGTAGGTTCGGGCATATTCACATGAGGGGTGAGGCAGGCAGAGCTGCCCAGACAAGGCTGATGGAGGTTGATGGAGCAAGCTGGAGATAACAGCTCCTTCAGCAGGGACCATTGTGCTAGAAGAGGACATTTGAATCTTTTTGGAGAATCCTATACAAATCCCTGTACTCATTATGTGCTGCTCCATGGCCTTCAAATACCAGACTTTGAACCCAGCGCATCAGCGTAGCTGGCATTTGTTAGAAATTATGTTTTTCATTGTCTGCATGTGGAGAATTGATGGTGTCAAAATAATCTGGGATCAGGGTTGGGGACAACAGTTTTATTAACTTCTGGTACAGGGAGAAAGGGAGCTGGGCAGAGTGCACTTCCTCTCTGAGTTATTGTCCATGCAGTTGACCAGTGTAAATAGCCCAGCAAAAAGGCCAGTGGGTTTATGAAAAAAGAGAGAGAAATGGAGATTACAGCATGCTGTTGGTCAGATTATAGATATTTATTCAAGTCAAATTCTGCAACTTATGTATCTCAAAAATTATGTGTCTCAAAAAATCAAGCACAAGTTACAGCGTTTATGCTAATGTAAAAGTCACTGGAAGATCACTGGCTTTTATTTCACCACCTCACAGAAATTATAATCGCCACAAAACCCTGCTGCCTCAACAAGTCCTTCCAGTATTTTGTTACCCCATTCTCAGTATTGCCTCGAGTGCTGCTGATAGCTCTCCTGGGAGGCCTTGCTGAAATCCATGTTTGCACAGGAGTCTGCACACAGGGAGCCCATTGTAGGGCTGGGGTCTGAAGCCTCATTAAATTTAAAAAAACCCCAAGGTGTTACACTATCAAATATCACCAGAATGAGACTCAGCTATATTTCTCAGTATAGATGAACACATTTGTTTTAATATTATGGTGTTCACATTTAGATTTTCTTTCTGCCGTTTATTCACTTATTTTCTAATTCAGAATATGCACTAATTTGCAGGTTTGCCCGTTACTGGTACAAATTAGGGTGCTTTTACTGTGTAGTAAAATTAAAACCTACAGACTAGCAACAATATCTGTACTGCAAAACACCCTCCTTAATTAAGCAATAGGACATGAAAGGCTGTATATTTCTGAGTGATTATAACACACCTCATGTTGTTTTATAAAGCATGAAATCTAATGCAGAGTGACCACCCGAGAATTGTAGTAATTGCCCTGAAAACACTGCCTGGAGTGCCAGGTTGCTATTGTGAAATGGAATCAAGATGTAAAAATAAGGATTAGAGA
>NW_010418333.1:461-2737 GCF_000710305.1 Buceros rhinoceros silvestris | reverse complement strand
CCCCCTCCCCCCCCCCCAAAATATGGCTGTTGCCCTCTCTGATAGCCTCTTATTCCAGAGGTGTCTCGTGCAAAGTTTTAAAGAATGGAACTGGACAGGGAAAGTGCAATTAAAGATTTGTAAAGTTACAGCAAACAGCACATAAAACTGTTTAATGGAATTAAACTCCCTTATAGTCAGGATCTCACATGCCTGCCTGAATTCTTTAGGTTTATGTTTAGCTTTTTACACACCTTCCTTGTTTTCGAGTTTCAGCTAGGATTTTTTTTGCGTTTTGTTACTCACTTCTACATAAACAATAGTTAAATGGCCATCACCTTGGAAACCGGCTGCAACATTAATCTTGAACTCATATATAGGGTCTGTTACAGCCAACAAGACAATTAACCCAATTTGTTCAGACCGTTAATACAAAAGATAAAACATTAAAAGATCAAACTTTAGTAGAGGCAAACATAAGCCGCATTTTGCCAGCAGTTGTGCTCCATTTTTATATGTTGATGTGCATAAAGTAATGGGTAAAGCCCCATTCTGAGGGCTGTTCAGTTTAGATAAGAATACGTGGAGTCCTGCATGGCTGTGGTGTGTACCACAGACTAGGAGTTAGGAAAAAATAGTGATTACAGCCTGCTATGGACTGAATAGCTACTTTTGATATATCCTAGTAGCATCCTGCAGTGATGCAGCCAAGGTAAATGTAGTTTACCCCCTTCTAACTTGGGCAATATTGAGTGTATACCAAACAGGTAAGGATATCTATTTTTTATTTATTACTACACCACTGGAATGATGCCGTTTGTGTTCCTCCCAAGAATGCCACAAAACACATCTGTTTAAATGGATGCTTTAGACTGCCCTTTAGAAGAGTGGAGGAAAAAAGAGAGGATGACGGACAGCCATAAATACCTTTGCTGGAAACTTTCAACCAGCCTTTTTTTTTTTTTTCTTTCTTTCTTTCTCCATTTTCGTTTTGAATTTTCTTTAATTGAAACCTCTGTGGCAATTCTAGCCTTCATTGAACATTGAAATGCCAGTAGAGCTGCTCTATAATGGAGGGCTGTGTAGCAAGACTGTACAATAATATCCTGGTGCAATATAACAGTAGGTAGCTGGGGAATGTAATCGATTTCCAAAAGAACTGGAATGACCCACCTCACAGGCACACGGCTCTCCGAAACTCTGCTGACTCCAGCTCCGATCAGTTCTGGTTCACTTCCTTCCTTAAGAGGAGGGTGTTTAATCTTATCAAGAGTCAGTATGAGCTCTTTTTTCTTCCTTTTTGCTTTAAATAGTGTGTCAGCTTTATTTACCTGCCAAACTTTGCCCATATGCCTTTATTGGAGGATACTTATGTAAAGCTGTCAATGCCAATACAGGAATTATTTCTTTGTGGGACAGTGATAGCTGTCTAATGCCAGATGCCATCACTTGAAAGGGGGGAGAATGTAGCTAGTACTGAAAAGAGGAATGATCGAGAGTCCCGGGTATCTACCAGCCTGTCCTGCATTTCTGTATGAAGGAGTTCTAATCGGGAGAGTGGTACTTCCGCTGGAAAAGATCCTTGACTGTGCATTAACCCGTAACCTTACTATGTATATACAATAGCTGTGAAATGTTTCTGCTTGGTGTTTAATGCATATTGCAATTTTTAAGAACTTTCCCTCTGAGATGCGCTTGCTGTGGGGACATACACATGAGGATTTACAGTTCTGAAATGAAATTCTTCTTCTACGTGCATACTCGTATGTAGAGTCAGGATCTACCTAAAGTTAAGTTAGGGGACTACGCTCTTGTTGTTTTTTGATTTCTTGATCTCGCCACATCCTGTAAAGACCTTCTAAGGGGTAGCACAAAATTGTCTTAATGTTCAGAAAAACATGACAGACCTTAAGATGTTGTAGGAAGTGATGCAAAATACCATGGCACAGTCAACATACTTGCCTTGTGAAAACTCATTGTTTTATAGCAGATACAGAACCGTCTCTCTTTAAATGAGAGACTTTTTAAGAGACAGTGTTCCTGATTTAGCAAAAATTTTACACTCACCTTTCTGTTTCATAAACATGATTTTCAGGGTTTGAATATTTCCCTTTACAGGCAGAAGCGCTATCAGTTCTCTTTTATAAACAGTTAAATATATTTGCATTTCAGATGCAACTGTCAGACACACCAAACTTTCCTCTTTAGATCCTTCTTTTGCTGCTTGCCTGTGCTGAATACAGTGTTTATTACTTCCTTCTTCTTTTCATTTTCCTTGTTTCATGCCACCGCCACCA
>NW_010418333.1:0-374 GCF_000710305.1 Buceros rhinoceros silvestris | reverse complement strand
TTTTTTTTTCTTTTTTCCATCCCCCCGCCACCACTGCCTGTGTCTTAGCTCTGCTTGCTTAGCCTCTGGTACATCCAGTGATATTTAAATAGTGTGATACGGTATCGTGTTATTTATAAACCCCAATTCAGTCAAAGGCTTCAAATTCAAAAGGATAAACATTAAGTAATCAAAAGGAACATTGTTTGCCTTAATTTAGCTGCATCAATAGCCTTGCAGTCCTACAGAAATACGAAAATGAAAGGACGAGTCTTTTTTACAGTTTTTAATGCCGTTTCAGAGTGTACGCGAAGCTCGTATTTTAAGTGAAAAAGGGTGAAATGCTCCTCACTGACATTCCTCCCTTTTTTCCCTCTGCCCATACCTGCCGGGCG
>NW_010418332.1:4583-22211 GCF_000710305.1 Buceros rhinoceros silvestris | reverse complement strand
CCCCCCAAATTTCTCTAAAAATGACTGAAGTGTAGGAAACTAGAGGTTAAGATGAGGTCATTGTCGTGGACATCTGGTGCAGAATGTCCTCACCACATTTAGGCAACACAACTCATTTTTATTTCAGTTCTGATTTCAAGTCCACCGTGTCCTAAGGAAAGCGTTGGCTCAGCGGTCCGGTCTGTTAAGGCACGTGGCAGTGTTGAAAGAGTGACAAAACAGAGCATAAAACCCCTTTAGGCTCATGCTACTTCAGGGAACTTCAAAGGAGGGGGGAGCAGTGGTGCAATGATGATATTAAAATAACCAAGTATTTGTCGACAATTATGACATCTTGCAAGTAGCAGTTCCGTGTCCTGCCTTCTGTACAGCTGCCATTTACTCTTTAATAATGTTGTGTTACTGCAACTTCACATCTGCCAGGCTGGGGCAGATCAATTTTTGTACAAAGTGTGAAAAGCACTGTGTTGCTAGAGGCAATTTTTTGCGCATGAGTTGGTGCCAGGCTGAGGTTATCTGATTTTGTTTTGTGGGCTTTTTTATTTTTTGCTAGATACTCTGGCACCCTGGTTCAGCCAAACTGACAGTAGTACTGTTCATCTCAGAGAATAAGGCTAATTTTAGGTGATTCATGCAAAAAGTAGATAGGAGGTGTGTTCCTTTTTCTTAGCTAATCTGTAGGATTAGTTCTCTTGGGTTGCTAAGAGTAGCACTGTTATTCATAGCACATTTTAAATAAATACTGACTTTTTTTTAATGCCTTAAGAGGAATGACTGGAGATGAAAAATAAAACTTCTCCAATCATCTCTCTTGAACCTTTAAAAATCTGTCACTGACTTTAATAGGAGTGTTCCCATGGAGATAAGCACAACTAAGTCGACCTACAAGAACTAATCTGCTTTCAATGAAATGTTTTTGCATTTTAAGTAATGTTGCTTTAACACACACTTCATTCTTTTACGACAAAGAGCTCTTTGATTTTCAGAAAATGTATAATCAAAATAAAAAGCAAGTTCTATTGTATTCTCTTCCTTCTCCACAATGGACAATCCATAGATAATAATTTTGTGAAAAGTTGAAATCAGAAAATATTCCAATCTATTTCTAAGGTAAATGTACAGAATAAATAGCATTCAGGAAGAATACGATTGTGCACTGCCCTAAAAGCAGCAGGAGATACTGTGCAGAAAACACCTTTGCTTCTTCAGTAATGACAACCTGGCAAATCATTCGCAGCTGAAGGTTCTTTATTTTAAATTTCCAACTGTTCAGAAAGGCAGATGAGGGACCAAAAGGGCTTCCATTTATTCACAGTATCCTGGGACAGTGAAAAAATAACTGTACCAACTTCAGCATCAAATATGCTGGAAAGCTGCTCCTGATAATTCTCACTTTTCTGTTTGCTAAAACCTCCTCCAAATCAAAGTGATTTTTCTGACAATGTGCAAAAAAGACATTTTGCTCCTATTCATTTGCTCTGAACAAAGATTTCGCACAAGCTTCAGGTTGATGGTGGCTGCACTGTTACATGCCCAGAGGCACTCAGTCTGGATCTACACAATGCTGCTATCTTTGGCTTCTGCCTTACCCCATCTCAGCAAAGACCTGTGCAGAAGCCCTCCGTCTCACACTTCATGACGGCAATTACCAAGATTTTAACAACATTGACAACTATTCATGAGAGCTGAATTTTCAGCACTCTATGACCCGTCTGACTCCCCTTCTCCCAGCCACTGCCAGTCCCCTGCCCCATGGGAAATATTTGATCCCCCAATCCCACCTCCCTGCTGGGGCTGGGTCTCTGTCATCCCCCGTGTTGAGCCCCTTTCCTTTGGGACTAATGATGAGCTACTCATCCTCTGGTAGCAGATGCTGCAGGAGTGGGTGATGGCACCTAACTGCAGCTTTCAGAGGTCTGTGGAAGTGATGCTGTCTGTAGGAATCAAGGGGCTGGGCAGACAAAAAGCCGGAGAGGACCCTGAAGAGCTGGACATGCCTGTGCTAATTTGAAGCTGGGGGCTGAATGGTGGCTAGCGATGCTCCTGGGGGGAATTCACTCCCTCTCAGAAGCAGTAGCAACAAGCCTTGCTCTCCAGCTTCAGTGAAGAAGGAAAGGACAACTGCTGGTCCTGTACAGGTTCTCCAGCTGATTCTGTAGACGCTGGACCTCAACCACTCTTGGCAATAAAAGGTCACCTGCAGCCCCCACTCTTTTATCTTGTTTTCTTTTTAACCTTGTATATATGTGTCCATATGACGTTGAAATGGTCCACACGTTTTAGAGCAACTTGAAGTTCTGAAAATCAAATCTGTGATGAGCTGCCTTGGTTGGGATTTAAACTTCGCAGACAAGACCAAACACAGCATTACACTTGTGGGTGTGATTCCCTCTAACATGGGGGTAGAGACTGCATCTGCTAGTGTGTGTGCAAGTGTCAATCATTTTATGACATCACATTTTATGACATCACATATGTCTTATTGAAGCCCTGTTTTCAGTGTTGAAAAACCAGGCAGTGATTCCACATGGTGCCAAGAGCTTGCAGTCCCAAGTGAGAAGGATCTCCAACCAGTGAGCACCATGGGAGGAGCAGCAAGGAGGGGTTCTCCAAGGTAGCCTTTGGTTCAGCGAACTGCTTCCCCGCTGTAAGATATAAAGGCGGATGTACAGTGTAAGAGGAGGCAGCTGCTGTGATTATCACTTGTTCTGAGTCTATTAGCTGGGATGGGGAAATAGGGACTTCTCCGAATACAAAAATGAAGACTGCAGTGGCCATTGTCACAGGCTGAGTGCCCAGGCTGGACAATTGAGAAGAACATGAAGTTCTGATCACTCTTTCTGAGAGCATCACCTCAAATACTCTGTGCAATTCTAGGCCCTACAATTTAAGAAGGATGTTAAGGTCCTTGAGTCCATCCAGAGGAGGTCAACAAAGCTGGTGAAAGGGATGGAAGGCATGTCCTCTGAGGAGCAGCTAAGGGCTTTGGGTTTGTCTAGTTTGGAGAATAGGAGGCTGAGGGGTGACCTTGTTGCTGACTACAGCTTCATAAGAAGGGGAAATGGAGAGGAAGGTGCTGATCTCTTCTCCCTGTCCACTGATGGGACATGTGGGAATGGTTCAAAGCTGCCCCAGGGGAGGTTCACACTGAACATCAGGAAGCATTTCTTTGCCAAGAGAGTGGTCAAACACTGGAATGGGCTTCCTAGAGAGGTGGTCCTTGCCCCAAGCCTGTCCGTGTTTAGGAGGCATTTGGACAATGCTCTTAACACCATGTTTTAACTTGGTCAGCCCTGAAGAGGTCAGGCAGTTGGACTAAGTGATCATTGTAGGTCCCTTCCAACTGAAATAGTCTATTCTTATTCTATTCTATTCTATTCTATTCTATTCTATTCTATTCTACTTCTACTTCTACTTCTACTTCTACTTCTACTTCTACTTCTACTTCTGTTCTAAATATATACTGCTTCTGTTCCTGATGTTAAGCAGGAGTGGGATAGATCCTCAGCTACAGTAAATTGTCATGACTTTATTGGAGTCAATAGCAAATTGCAGAGACTCACTGTGTCAATAACTAAACTCCCCAGGGCTGATCTTCAGCTGCTAGAAATGGTTGTAACTTCATTGAAATCCACTGATGTCCAGCTGACCCTGAGGTTTTGCTATTGATTATGCTGGGAGTAGGACAAGACCTAAATTTAATTTTGTGATGGTCTGGTAACAGGGTACATTATTTCAAAGCATCCATCATTACTGCAATTAATTGGTGCCTGTCCTGGGCAAGGCTGTCTCTTTCAATCATTAAAGTACTGCTTGCCAATCTATGATTTGCCCTGCAGATGTGAAAAACTGCACTGACATAATATATGTAAAATAGAAGGGTTTGACTATTTCAAGTCTCGTTTAGGTGTGTAGCCTATGGTTGCCTTAGGTAACACCGAGGTACTACTTATTTGTGATAACATGATTAAGATGCAAATTCACATGCCTAATTTAAATACATTTATTCTCTGAACCACCCAGCTGGGTGTAGTTTCTAGGAGTAAATGCAAAGTACTCACAGCAAGCTTGAGCTCAAGCAGAATCTCAGGGATGGCTTTCAAATGTAATCACTCATTGTCATAGTAGGAAGTTGAGGTCACCTTTTTGAAAGTGCAGGGAGTCCAGGTGTTACGTATGTTTCTCACTGCTTGTATTACAGAATCACTGATCACAGAATGGTTGGGGTTGGAAGGGACCTCTGGAGGTCAGCTGGTCCAACCTGCCTGCTCAAGCAGGGCCACCCAAAGCTGGTTGGTCAGGACCGTGCGCAGTATCGCCAGGGATGAGAGAGTATTTCCAGGGATGGAGACTGCACAGCCTCTCTGGGCAACCTGTGCTAGTGCTTAGTCACTCCCACAGAATAAAATTGTTTCTTAACGTTCAGATGGAAAGAAACTCTAAGGTTTCAGTTTGTGCCCACTGCATCTTGTCCCGTCACTTGGCACCACTGAAAAGAGCCTGGCTCCATCCCTTTGCACTCTTCCTTCGGGTATTTATAGCCATTGATAAGATCCCCCTCCAAGCCTTCTCTTCTCCAGGCTGAACAGTCCCATCTCTCTGAACCTTTCCTGCTAAAAGAGGTGCTCTAGTCCCTCAGTCATCTTAGTTGCCCATCACAGGACTCTCTCCACTATGTCTGTGTTCTGCCTGGTACTAGGGAGCCCAGAACTGGACATAGTGCTCCAGGTATGGGCTCACCAGTGCTGAGTCGAGGAGAAGAATCACCTCCCTTGACCTGCTGGAAATGTTTCTCCTGACAGAGCCCAGGATAACTTTGGCATTCTTTGTCACAAGGACACATTGCTGTCTCATGTAACTGCCATCTTTTCTGGAGGAAGCAGGCTTTGTGGAAGAGGATATCACTTCTGGAGCCAAGCATCACAGTTAAGAGAACGTGCTGAGACACTGCTCAGTTAACAGAATCTTTCCTCTGAACATAACAAAGAGTACACTAACCAACATATCTACCTTGTTAGTTCCTCTCTAGTCATGTCCACTCATGTATCTTGCCCCTAAACTATCTGATGTGTTACCACTGAGAAAGCCTCCTTGAGGAGCAGCCACCACTGAGCAAGATGAAGCTCCCATTGTGGGAACCTGCTGGGCCCCTAGCAAAGCGTGAGGATGGCATTGGCTGGTGGCGCACACAGGAACATGGGGCGGCAACCCCAGGTCTGAGCTACGCTGGGCCCTGGATGGACGTCTATCCCAGGATTTTGATGCTGACGCCATGTAGGCAGACACTTGTATCCAAGGTGCCTTGTAGCAGCCCCTGACTTGCTGACTTGCCTGGTCAGACTGACCTCTAGCTTTATTGGTGTTGCTGTGAGTAGCTGTGGGACAGGCTGTGACATTGGCAGTGGACTTGGCAATGTTAAGTTTACCATTGGATTCAATGATCTTAAAAGTCTTTTCCAACCTAAATATTCTATGATTCCATGATTTTAATGCAGTTGGCATACAGTCTCCTGTCTGCAGCTCAGGTTAAACCCAGATGTCTTGCAAGTTAACAGCTTGTCCTGTTCTGCCTGTACCTCCTCCAGCCTATTGCATTTCCCCTTGAGAACAACTCCTGAGGCTCCAGTGAAGGTTTGCTTCATTTTCATTACCTTGAGGCAGGGCTGTGGGCCTCATTCATCACAAAGTATGAGCTCTAATGGTGTTTTAATGACCATTTCTAGTTAGTGTATGACCATGCAGAAGGGGATTTATATTCCCATGGGCACACAGGTAAACCTCCAGTAGTTTTGCTTGCAGACTGCTTCCCCCATCATGCTGAAGGATTGCAGCCAGGTTAAGAAGCGTGGTCCTTTAGACTGAAGGCTGGGCATGTGCTTAACGTCTGTGCTGTGAAAGTCCTGATTTGTAGGAAACTCAAATACACCTTGGGAAAGCACAAACTCTAATATGTGCAAATGTCTTATGATGGAAAGGGAGTAGAAATTTGGAAAGCCTTGATCTTATGCAGTTCAGGCCACCTCTAAAATACTGCATTGCAAACAGAGGAGTGTAACAGCCTTGCAAAAACTGAGGGAGCTAGAAGGCTCTCTTTTAAAAATGAGCAAACCCAGTGTTTTTGTATCAGAAGCAAGCCAGCTAGATATGCAGTGTGAGCATGAATTATGATGAGCCTGGGTTATTAGCAGTCACTGGTTTGGAAGCCCTCAAAGAATAAATTTGCTGTTTCAGGATAAAAAAGAGAGCACGGTATCTGCTTTGTCAGTAGTCACTGCAGAAGTGAATGATGAACAGGAACAGTCCGTGAAGAACTGTACTGACACGTGCTGTTTTTCTCAAGTTTATCATAAGAAATGGGCAAGAGAACTATAGTGCTAGAGGAAGAAACCAGTCACATGGTGAAAGAGTCCTTGGGCTATGAATAGCTACAAGGGAATGAGATCAGCTAACTGTGCCATGCTTAAAGATACGGCTGTGCAGACCTCCAGCAATCAGATCACCATTAATCATGTCAATAAGTTAGTCAGTACTGATCCAGGATGGAGAGGGTTCATGAGCAGCAGAACTAAGGAACTTTTTCCAGTGCATCTGTGCCCTGTGCACTAATGCTCACTTCTCCACTCATCCTCTGTATCGTTTCCCCAGCAGCATCCTCAGATCTGCTTTGCATCCATCACTCCAGTCCCATAGCTGCCTTTCCCACCCATGCTTCTTGTGCCTCTGTCCTCCAGCCCTGCAGTATGCCAAAGCATTTACCACTTACTTCCTTCTGGCTGATCACAGTATTTCCAGTTCCCCTCTTGTTCCCCACCTACCTCTTCTGTGTTCTGAACTGAGCGCTGCGAGCATCCTGGCTGTGTTTGTTGCCAGACGCAACGGGTGAGGGTGGGAGGCAGTCTTGCCTTTCCCTCTGGGAGGGTACAAATGCAGCATCTCTCCTCTGTTAAATCACCCATTTGCACAGGACTTGCAGGAAGGCAACATCTTTGTGGTTTCTATGCTTTTGCCAAATTTGGTAGAAATTTGGTTCAGTAGTTACTAGTACGCAGGGAATACCAGACACATAACCAGAAGATGGGTTGCTAAGGAAATCAGAAACTACGAGAAAAAACAGGTGTCTGCAGAGTTCTGAGTATGACTTGTAAAAATGCCAATACAGAAATACCTGCATGATGAAGAAGCAGATGAAGAACAGCTATAGAAACACCCCAGAGGCTTTGAGGAACCCAGATCTAGATAGGGACATCACAGAAATGCTGGGAACAGCTTGAGGTTTTGACTGAATGTCATATGAGAGTTATGAAAGATGTTGGTATCTACAAGATATACACAACATAGAGAAGATGACACAAAAGCAGCTGAGGATTAACATGCAGCGCGAAGGATAGTTTGCATTTGAAGTGCAACTCAGTGTCTTGCAGAGGGATAAGATATTGCTGAAAGTGGGTACAAAAAGCTGATAGGATGAAGCAAAAGATATTTCTTTTGTGGCTTGCCAGACATGATGGGGCAGAGTAGAAATCCTAACAGCGTGAGCATTTTACAAAAGTGGCAGTGAAGGGAAGATAGCAACTGGAGGTGTGTCCTATAAAGAACAAAAGTGGGAGCTTTTGGTTCTAAAGAATTCAGTTGCAGAAAGGCAGAGGAACACTTTAATGAGCTCCTTAACAGAGAGGTAAGCAAAGGTGGAGAGTAAGTGGCTGCTTTCCAGACAGCTGAGGTATTTGTAGCAGAAATTTGGAAAAAAAAAAGATGCAAAAGATGCTTCAGAAGCTCAGGATCAACAAGGCAGTAGGGCACAGAATGTTCCAGCTGAATTACTAAAAATGGGTGGTGGAGATGAGAAGAAAGCTTTTCCAAGCTATTTTTATTGGCTTGGAGGTTCAAAACAATAATGGAAGGGTTGACCGTGATCTAAATTGCATGCCCAGCTTGGGGAAAGGACAAAACCGAGAGCGTGAAAACATCAGAAACTGCTCTTCAAGGCCTGTAAAATGTAACTGCAACACTCGGGAGAGGCAGACTCCTTGTGCCGGGGAACTCCTCAGACTTTCCTGAACACAGGAGAGTCCAAGTTGGTCTTATTGCCACCAGCCCTGAAGGCCTTTCAGCCAGTGCCCTAATCTGAACACGCAGCTCTCTGGGCTCGGGCTGGGCAGACACAGGGACACACAAGCCCTGCACGCTCCTCCTGATTGCTGGGGCTGTGTTTTTGATATAGCTTATGTCTGCTTCTGGGTGGCTGTGAGTTTCTTCTCTGCCTCCCAACCCTTGTCACTCAGCCTCAAACACTGCCCAGACAAAACCACACTATCCAGACCAGACGAATTGCTGCGCAGCCTCCCCTATATGAAACATATGTTTACTGCATCTCAAAGATCCCTTAAATGGAAGAGCAGCATAGAAACCTACTCATGAGATTTAACCCACTCCTAAACCATCTTTTGTTTCGTGCTGTAACCTCAGCAAAATGCATGTACCACAGGCCATGTGGTGCAGATTCTGCATTCAATACCACCAGCGTCGGCGTTATTTCTCCCAGTTTTATTGCAGCTACATACAATGCTGATGAGCTCAAAACTTTTCTGAATAGGACTCCCGAATACTTGGCAGCGTATTGCATGACAGCGCTATTTGCAGCTTGGCACTTCTCCTTGATTTATTGTTTCACATTAGTCATCAACATTAAAGCCCATCTCTCCTTTATTGGCTTCGGGTCAAAGACTGATGCCCTGATTCACTTTGAGAAGCACCCAACTCTACAAATATTCCTACCGACATTCAAGGATCTCCAGTTCAGTTTGCAGAGCAGGTGGTTATGAAACTGTCATTTGTTTGTACGTGAAATATAACCGTGTAAAAAGAATCGCGTATGTAATTTTCACAGCCACCTTTCAGAGCAGAGCTGTATTGCACACAGACCAGCTCCCTTCCTGCTTATTAAATCCGACTGTTGTCTTAACCTGCAAATTTTGGTAGCCAATATTTCATATCCCAGCCTAGTAATTTAAAATACAAGACATTACAGATAATTAAAGTCTTAAAATCAAATGCTTGCTGGTTCACTCATGTCCTAGCCTCCACGCATAAGCTGTTTTTAAGCCTATCTAACTAGATACTTTACTGCATTATCGTACCACAGCCAATAGTTAATTAATCCTCAACTTTTCTCTTTATGAAGTGCTTTTTAAAAAATCTTGGCACAAAATACCCTCTCTCTGTTTTCTATTACTATCATCCCCCTAACAGCTTTGAAACATTACAGCAAATTAGTTATGCAAGACTTATCATTTCACGTTGTCTGCCTCATCATTGTAAACAAGGCACTGAAGTGCTGATTTACCAAAACCTGTCTCAAATAGATTACCGCATCCTTCAGACATAACAGTATTTTCTTCCTAATACATGTCTATGTTGGGTGTGCCATCGTCCCCCCTCCCCCCGATATTTGACTGCATTTTTCTTTTGGGAATATTGTCTCGCTCCGACATGATCAGTTCAAGTATTTTCGAACTCTGCAAATTCTACACTGACTCGCCTTTAATTGCCTCTGCCGTCTTTCACCTTTTTGCTGGGCTGGCTGGCAAGTTCAACCAGCTCTGCGTTCCCAAGGTAGACAAAACCCAACAGATTTTTGCAGCATCTGTAATCCTTCCCCTCAGCAGAGTTGCTGAAAGGCTGAGGAACACCAGCCTTTGTCCTGGCAGCATATCATTGCTTAAGCACCCGTAATAGGTACTTCAACTGCTAGGACATATGGTACAAAATATGTGCTGGCACATTGTTTCCAACTGTCACAGTCTTTAAGCCCTGAGATACCTCGTTCAGCAGCCTAGGCTGCAGCAAGCACATTGTGATGTCCTGTGGCATCCTCCTTTTCCTGACTTACATCCACTTGAGCAGAAGGAAAAGAGTAGCAGCAGATTGATTGCAATATAGATGCCACTTTTTGACATAGAAGGTTTTATTTTAAAATTGCATTTCTACCTTGCTTGTACCAGCCATGTCAATAGTTACCAGGTACGGGAAGGGCAGATATGCAACCCCGGATAACCCAGTGAACAAGCATGTGATGGGCTAATTTTTACTGAGGAAGTGTTTCCACTTTGCAATGATTCAGCAGCAGCTGCCATAAAATCTTTAAATATTTAAAATTTTGTGTATGTGTGTGTGATAGTGGAATAAATATGGAGTTATTAATGCTCGGGAAAAAAACCACCACAAAACCCAGAGATTTTCTTCAGCTTGCTAATAAACCTGGCGGTTTACTGTTCCAACAAAAGCAACATATCCAGGAAAGCAGCAAGTACAATTAATTCACACTTGACCTGATGCAAGTATCCAAGGACGCAGAGTGATCTGAGCTGCAAGGCAAAAGCAACTTTATTCTTGTTTTTAGGACTCTACAAAGTGAATGAAGTGCCCTGGAATGGGTTTTGCACACAGGACGCAGCCAGCCCTGCCCAGCAGCCGCCCGTGGCACTTGGCAGGCATGCAATGACACGGGCTCACCCTCCACTTCAGTGCGAGCGCTCCCACTTAATTCACTCAGAGCTGGACGGGCTCCATCCTGGCCGGTAAACTGGCAATCCCCTTCTCTCCAGGATGCTGGCACAGCATACCACACGGCGCAGCGCCGACAGCCAGCGCTTCTGGTGTGCTTGGCTGGCACCGTGCGGGCAGGCAAAGGTGGGCTGCAGCCCCCTGACTGCCTAGCTGAGCCCAGACTAGCCCAGCCACTGGAGTCTGTCCTGGGTTCCAGCAGCTGAAGGAGCCTTCTAGTTCTGCTTCGGAAAAGCCTCTCTGAGCATGAGCAGCAGATGCCGGCCCAGCCGCTGCTTCTCGTTGTGGGCTATCACTCACTGTGCTGCCACAGCAGGTTTGGTGCTGCAGGGAGCCTCGGAGAGCTAGGGACCATGTCCTCACTGGTGCAGATTAGTGCATCCTCCTTCCCTACCCCATACTTTCAATACACATGTATTTTACTTCAGCTTGAGGAGAGCAGCAAAAGAAACCAAAACAAATACAAGCCTCTGGAAGGGAGAGAGGGTGGGCTGAGGTCCCTGTAACGCAGCAACCACTGCAGCCCAGCAAGGACAATGCTCACAGCTCTGCTCCTTCCTAGGGGAGATGTTTCCAAGAGCTGGCATGGCCAGATGAGCTCATGGCCAATGACTCCAGACCAGTAAAGATCCTTGAGAGCCAAGGTGTACCTCAGCAGGCAGTAGGTCATATTTTCCAGTTGAACATCTGTGGAGAAGGGAGATGGGATTGTCTGAGTCACCTCATGGCCCACTCACCCCCGGAGGACTCATGCCTGTGCATGGGAAGGGACAACGGCCGATGGCTGTAGAAATGGAGGCGTGCAGGGCACCTGCATCTGGTGGAGCCTGGGCATAAGCACAAGATGCAGCCTCACGTCTCCTGAGACTCCCTGTGCTTGCTGGAGAGAGATGGGCTCCTCTGGGGCTCAGTCAGAGCAAAAATCCAGTTTGGATGTCCAGATGTGCCCTCTGTTTCTCCTTCTTTGTGGGCATGGAGAAATCCCGTTTCCTCTAAGTGCATGTGCATATGTGTCCATTGCACCAGCATGCCAGTCTCCGTAGATGCTCAAAACCACCTGAAACATTAATCTCAGTGGTCAGACTCTGGAAACAGACACAGAAATATACAGAATAAAAACAGGGAAATACACAGAAAATAGTTAGTCAAGAAAGCTACAGATGGGAGCACTTTTGAATTAAATACCATTTAAAAGTGTGATGGTTAATGACAAAAGGGACAGCAATTTGGTCTTACATTGCGATGATCACCATGACAGAGCACATGAGTGGTGCTGGGAGTGAGCAGGTATGATGCAGCTGAGTCACGGTGGAGAGAAACATGAATTTAACCCTCAGACTGTGGTTGAATAATACCAGACCTCCAGCAAGACCTCCTCCTGCTGCTCAGTCCTGTGTGGGATAGAGTGTGATGCTCTATCCCTGCGCTCCTGCTAGCATGGTTATTTGTAGCTCTTCCATCCATAGTTATAGTGAGACCAGGCAGGGACAGGAGCAGAGAGGACAGAAATCGCTGTTGTGTCTCAGGACCAGGCAGGAAATGAGCAGGGGCAGGGAGATATCTGCAGAAGCACTGCTGGAGGCAACGTGTCCTGCATCCCCAGGCTTGGAGGTACAGTCCCATGAAGAGGTGAGGCACAAGGCATAGGAAAATATCCGGGGTTTCTGCCCTTGGGTGATGGAGAACATTTTGCCATTAAAACAAAAGAATTCTTTCCTAGCAATTGGAGTGACAATTAGTGACAATGGCAAGCAGCTGTTGTACTGTGACCGCGGCTTATTAAGCTAATCATAATTGTCTCCCTGTTACCTTGTGCTCCTCCCTGTCTGTATGGGGCATCCATCTGTTGTCGCTTGTTCTGTAATTAAACCGGAAGCTCTTTGGGGCAGGGACCATCTATTCATTATGTCTTGCACAAGGGGGTCCCAATCAGAGCCTCTAGCTGCTACTCCAGTGCAAATAAAGTGGCAGTAAATAAAGGCAAATACTCTACTTCTCTTTGATTTGAATACCAGTTACTGCTTGAAAAGCATTACTGCTAATGAGACGGGGTTTGTGAGAGGGGAATGCGCTTCAGCAGAGGAGAGAGAAACGCATTTTGCTGCTGGCAAAGGCTCGAGGGAGGGTCGAGGTGAGACTGACCCTCCTGTGACTGCAGCGTGCCAGCTCTGGCATCCTGTGAGAGGGTGAAGGCTTCTCCCCCAGCCGTGCATGGAGTAGGCATCAGGGAATTTGGCACAGGTCACTTACCCCCTGGACCAGGGCCAGCCTCCATCCGCTGGGGGAACCACGAACTGTAACCCTAAGTGCCCCTTCTTCATAGCCTTGCTCCCCAGAACCTCCCCTGTGCCAGCTGCTGGCTGCTCCTGGGACATGTGCCAATGGTACAAAGGGTGCTGAAGTGTGTGTGTGCGTGCACACACATGTGGGCAGGATATGGGGGGAGGACTTAGCGTGGAGCATCCTGCAGCTGGGGAAGTGCAGAGCATGCTGCTGAGTCAGGGAGACTGGCCCACAGTGCCTGCACCACGGCCAGCAGTGCTGCTCCCGCTCGGACAGTGCGTGGGCAGCAGCTGAACCCTCTGTTCCAGTGGGGACACTGGAGCTGGGGCAGGACACCAAGAACCTTAGAGTCAGGTCAAAACAGGAGGAGAAAACCTCCAACCCCTTGATCCAGGCAGTTCAGCACTCAGTTCTCCTTTTCATAAGGGATCTTTTCC
This sequence comes from Buceros rhinoceros silvestris, assembly GCF_000710305.1. NCBI lineage: Eukaryota > Metazoa > Chordata > Aves > Bucerotiformes > Bucerotidae > Buceros > Buceros rhinoceros. The sequence goes on along the minus strand of NW_010418332.1, from coordinate 8,928 downwards.
AGGTCCCTATAGAAGTACATTACTCCACTGCTGCATTAGTATCTGCTTTAGAGGCAGTAAACAAAAGGCCTTAATGCTGGTTCATACTTCACCAGGCATCAAGCTTTGGACGTGTCAGTACTCTTATTTTATTTGAAGGTCCGGGAGGCTGGGGGTTTGCTGCAGTTAGCACTTTATTGTAAGCCCTGCAGGGCCAAGACCCATTTCTTTCTCCTGCACCACTCTGAGGTGCAGCAAGAAGGGGTCCCGCCAACGGTGGGCGCAGCAGCCTGCACAGCACACGCCATGCACACATCGTTGCTGCCGTCAGCCCCTGCGGCACCCCCTCCGAAAACAGGCGCTGCCTTTGTCATCACTCCCGTTCCCTGCAAATGAGCTGAAAAAAATGTCTCTGCTCCCGTAAAAGAATATTGCCGACCCGCCCCTAGAGCACGGCGCATGTTATGAATATTAATACCGAAGGCTTGGTGGAAAAAATAACCTGAGTGCCCTCTAGTGACACGGGACCCAAGCCGTGCCGGGGCTACAAGAGGGATGGGTGGACTCTGAAGGGTGGTGGTAGGAGCCAAGGGAGGCTTCGAGGAGTGATTTGGGGCAAAGACCTTTGCAAGGGTGAGGATTTATAAAAATAGCTAGTGGCGCTGCCACCGCAGCCTGCTGGAAACCCTGGCTATCCACAACATCCATGCAGCCTGTACATACAAGTGACCGCCAAGAAAGCCCGCCTATGAGATACCGGTGCCGTCCCTGACCGGTCCTTCCTCAGCTGCTCTGGCTCAGTGGCAGCAGCCCTGTTACTCAGCTTCTGTGATTCTTCAGCTTTTTCCTGCCTTGAATTCATACTCCCTTGTGACACAGTATTTTCCATGGAAACCAGTGATAAAGTCACAGACAAATGTCCCTTGCAGTTCTGTCATCAGCTGCCCTTTTAAGTAAATGAAGCAAGAGAGGCGGATGGTGGTACCTTACCTCAGCCTGTTTCCTTGCCTCTGTAGCCTCAGGGCTCCAAGTCAAACCCCACTGCTCCAAGCATGGGCATCTCTCCCCTCCCTCCATGCAGCCCTGCACGCATCCGGAGCAAAGAAATCTCTGATCTTCCAGCTATCCCCTGCATGGGGACTGTATCCATCCCGGGCAGATCCCTAGTTTTTTGTCAGGATTTTGGCATGTCTCTGCATTCACGTTGTTGTAACGTGTTCCCGCGGCAGGGTCAGATGGGAGTCTACCTGTTCTTTGGCTTCCTGGTGGAAATCCATTTACTGGAATAAATCAAGTGAGGAGATGAGCAGCTGAGCAATTTGACGGTGTCCTCAGCTGGCAGGCCTGCGCTCTGCATGCAGGCTGAACCAGCACTGCCATTGCTAAGATGAATGTCCAATTAAAGTGGACAGCTTGACTGCCGATATATCTTCTCAATCCAATGCGTTTGCTTGGAAGAGAGAGAGGCCACCATGCAATAATGCAAATTATCATCATAAATCAAATAACACTAATAAATACCTAGGGTGGTAATGCTGATTGTGATTACCGTGTTTATTATGGCAAAGCAAGGCAAGAACAAAACAGTGCTGAGCTGATCTTGTAAACTGTCCTTGGCCTAGGCAGGCTGGAGTCCCAACACACAGCCCTGTGTGGTGCAGAAGAATGGGGATGTTCCAAAGAGCCACCCGCAGTTCCTCAGCAAAGCTTGCAGGTTGTGACCTGTTCAGTCAGGGATACTGGGTTGTCTAATGCACTTCTAAGTATTCTGATGGTCTTCCACATTTTGTTTTAAAAACAAGCTTAAAATAAGCATGGGCTGAGTGGATTATTACTTGGCTTCTACTGTTCTTTCTGCTGAAGGATGAGGCTTTTAATATGCATGGCCAGTCTGCAGAGCTTTTTCTTTTCCATTGCTCTTTTACAAAGCATTTGAACATATTGACTTGGAACCATAAAGCAAACCCCCAAACATGAATTCCAGACAAAAAGTCTTTTCTCCCTGGGAGCTCTGATTGGGCAGACGTAGCCAGAACATGATTTATAAGAGAGCATCTTTGCAGCTCTGACCCCTTCAATATTGCGGGTGTCTTGTGAATACAATTTTTCAAGCCCTGCCTGCCAAGGGGAGGAGAGGGCCAGGATGTGACTGCTGTGACCGCTGGGCCGGGTGTTATCCGGATCCCAGGGTGGGTCTCTCCACGGTCAGGAGTAGCGGACCTGTCTCTGCACAGCCATGGGGACCGCATAGCAGTGCTTTCTGCCCTTCAGCTACTGCCAGCTGCAGCCTGCATTGCACTGCAGAGAGGAACAGGCAATCACTACTGCATGTCTGTGGCCATAAACTGGCTCATAAATCACCCCAGCAGCAGCCCAGGGAGGGTCCAGGAGCTTGTGATAGTGTTTATCCATCATTTTCAGCCAGTATCCTCTTTCCAAAGGATTTTTTTCCCCACTGTAAAATCCAAATCCTGCAGCCTTTACTCGTCTTGCTTGTCTTGCTCAGCACAAGCCAAGGTGGCACAGGATTCCCCCTGCCTGCTGCAGACCCTGCTCGCTGCAGAGGGAAACCATAACTGTGCCCTCTAAATGTGATAGGAATCACAACCGCAGCCCGTGTTGTAACCGCAGCGGGAGCAGGAACCCTGTCAGCAAGGCTTCTGGCCACTTTCTGCCTGTCAGATGTTGTGTCTTTCCAGGATATTTCTCCCTTTGTAACAGTTAATGAATATGATGAATGAATTGAGCAATAAGATGCCACGCCACTGCCTGTGACTGGACTTCTCCAGCCTGACTAACTCCAAATGCTCTCCTAAGTCAGCAGCCCGTGAGTCCCTGGGGAGTTGGTCAGAGTTTCCAGCACTCCAGATTGCCGCAGACAAAGCCATGGTGCCACTCCTGGTTTCATGCAAGCTGACGTGTGAGCACAAGTCTGGGCGTGGGGACAAGCAAGGCATCCAGTTTGCAGACTCCAGCTCCTCTAAGGAGCCCTGAATTTATAGATTCAACAGCCCAGCTTTGCAGCTTGCGACCAAGGATGGAGACTGAAACAGTTTCCCTTCCCCCACCTCCCCCTTGAAAACAATTACTAAAAAGTAAATATAAAAAGGAAGGAAAGGTAACTTTTGACCTGCATCAGAAGATCACCGTAACACCAAGGCCATGCCATTTTGCCTCTCAGCTCACAAGCCTTCCTCCCACCAGACCCCAGGCTCTGTCTTGAAATTGTGCACCCTGCTGTGTCCCCTCTTGGCCACTTTCCTTCCTCCATGTAGGCAATATTGATGTCAGATTTCTGGCCTTGCGTTCTTTGTGGTTATGCTGTGGCCTCCCCTGCCTCAGCAACTGCTAGAAAGCTCTCCCCACATCTGCCTGCTTAATGCAGTGGTCTCTCTTAACTCATCTCCAGAGTTTTCTAACAGAAGTTTTGTGGTGAACCAGGACAACTGGATAAGAGTTTAACCATGGGCAGCAAAGGGGCTGGTTTTGCTTCTGCCCACTTTGAGGCAGTATTGAATTCCCCTGTCCCATGCTTTGGCATGAAGACCCTGGGGGAGGAGGGGACCATCCCTGTGCTTGTTTGCACAGCACCTCACCCAACATGACCCACCAAGGAGCCCAACAAGGTGCAGTGAGGGTGGGTGGCATGCACACCCAGAGGGTTCAGAGGGACCACCAAGGAGGAGTCAGAGCAGAGGTCTGGCCACAACTGTCCACAAAGTCCTGCAGCTGCAGGGTGAGGAAAGCACGTGCTTGTGTGTCCCCTAAGTACCTGCTGGTTGCCTCTCCTGGGCATAGGCTAGAGAGGATTTTGAGTGCCATTTTGTGTTAAGTTAAAAAATAAATAGAAAAAGAGTTAAAGTGACCTGCCTTTGAAACAGGATCAGTGCTACAGTGATGAAAAAAACCTGAGCAATTGTCCCTGCTTGGGGCTCTAGGCACCCGGTGAGGAATGAGCGAACTCTTATCACCCCAATGAGAAGTGAATAAACTCCATTTACTTGTATTCACCTTTGACTTTGATGTGCGGAACCAAAATTTCTGGATTTCTCGCACTGGTGGAAACAGTGCAAAGTTGTCAAGGCTTCCTCAGGACCCTTACTGTCCTTCAGTCTCCCCTCCTTCCCCTGCTCTTTGCCCCTTTATCCACTGATCAAACATCTGAATTCAGAGTCTGATCCTGGGGTCAGCACTATGTCTTAACTCATTTCTATTATACATCAAGAGAGTATCTGGTCCTCTGAAATAAAAATGGATCCAACAGCAAGGGAATCAAAAGGCAGAGCTCAGCTCTGGCTGCAGCCTTTCTCCAACCGAGACCAACACCCAGCCCCTCACTGCTGCTCCAGGGAAATAAATAATTCCT
>NW_010418332.1:1100-4473 GCF_000710305.1 Buceros rhinoceros silvestris | reverse complement strand
AAAGGAGACAGGGGAAGGCAGACAGTGAGCACATGCTGCTTTTTTTAGCTGCACATTCCTAACTTGTAATGCACCAAGTGGCCAAGCCACTGGCCAGCGTTTATCCCCCCCGTAACAGAATGCGTTGGGAAGTGGACTGCAGGCTGCCAGCATGGAGGCAGCAGTGACATGAGTGGCTGTTCTCCCCGGCAAACGAATGTCACATGCCTTCCTCCGTGCCAGAGCCACACAGAGCTCTGCAACAGGGGTTGGTCAGCAGCAGGAGAAGTGTGAGGAAAGGGGCTTGCCAGCTGCTGGCCTTGCAAGGGCCTGTGCCTCGGTGCCTTTGCTCTGGCAAGGGTCAAACCCACTGTCTGCAGACTGTAGTGGGAAGCTGGTGGCCAGATTTGGGAGCCAAACCAGTGACTGAAGATAGTAACCTGGGTCCACCCAACATGGCCAGCTCTGAGCTGGGGCTCATGCCATCAACACCGAAAACAAGCCCCACGGTGATGGCAGTGACAGCAGGAGCAGGCTCCTCTTTCCCACCTCATGATGTCATCTCATGAGAGAAGAGAGGCATTCTACCTCTGCTTATGCAAGAAAGCGTTTGCATGGTCACAGCAGTGCCTGGGCAGTGGGCAGTGGCTGGTACTGTGCTGCCTGAGGTCAGCTCTCCACTGGTGATGCTGATGGTGGCTTTGGAAGGATCTACTGGAGAAAAGGGCTAGGACGAAGTGAGAAAAAAGTAGACTGAGCCTTTCTGTTCACCTCTCATCTTCTGCACATTTTCAGGCTTTGATTGTTCATTGGGGTGTTTGGAAAGGTGTTATTTATCCTGCCTTCAGCCTGGCACCTTGCATGTTGTCTCCTTTCAACTGGCAGAGCAGAAGGCTGAGCATGGGTGTGAAGTGTTTTGCTAAAAGATGGCAGCTTCCTGTGGAGAGGAAGCATGGGGGTCAAGAGAAGAGGAAGACAGAAGAGAGTCTAAGAAGAAGAAGTCAGAAACCCGGAAACAGGAGAGAGAGAGGACTGTAAGAAGAAAGAGAAGGCGGCAGAGGAGAAGGTGGAGTTGTGGGAACAGACAAAACAAAGACTGAAGAAAGAGAACTGCAGCAGTTGGATATTTATATTCCTTTAACTTCCAAAGGTTTCAAGCCATCTACCTACTGATTCATGGTGCTGGACATGCTTTAAATAACTGCCTGACCTTCCCTCCTTTGCTCTCTGGCATGTCTTCTGCCACAGGCAGCTGCTCTTGTTGCCCGTGATGCATAGAGCCCCTGGGACCATGGGTGGCTCTTGCCAGCGAGGTTCAACTAGCAGGGAGCCCTAGGGTCTGCAGGAAGGAAACACAATGGAGCGATGGTGATCTGGCGAGATGCTTTTTGCCTTTGCTCTGCTCCTGTGCACCCTGCTTGCTCAGGCCCTGCTAACTCATCTGTCTCTTGCTTTGGGCATGTGGCTTAGCTCACTCCCATTGCTCTTCCCTCTTTCTCCTCTCCCAAAGGCTATGGGGTCTCTTGCCCGCTCTGCTTTTGCTCTTTTTCAGGCAAGCCTGGAGGCAATCAGATGGCTGTTCCTTTCACAGCCCAGCTCAGCTCTTCTGTCTTTCCCTCCGTTTTGCAGGCTGTTTCTTTCAGATTCTGGCAATGCTGCTTCACTAAAAAATGTATATGGTGGGAATAGCCACATTGGCTTTCTGGTCCTCGTGCATATATATCTTCATATACAAGTGCTATCTTGTGCTATGGAAGGACATCACAGGGTCCATCAGATGGACATCCCATAAGATGGCCAGTGCTACACCCAGTATTTTTAATAAAATTTTGTTTCAGCTTTTAGCTTAGTCCCATAGGGTGCACAAGACTGTAAAGGCAGTCTATTGCATCATTACATGGGCTTAGAAATTTGAGTTAGGTCTAGGCATCTCTGCACCACCTTGTACAGGGTTGGTCTGTGGTCTCTAACACAGCTGGGACTGAAAGAGCAAAGCCAAAAGCACCTGGACTTGGATGGGCCAAGGTGTCCCCAGGCATGCTGAGTTGGGTGGGGACAGCAACTTTGCAAGCTCACCCGCTGTGCCACTGATGTTTGTCTGATGACATTTTCTGCACAAGGACTTTGTTTCCCCTCTGCAAGCTCTCCCCAGAGGTTATACAGCCTCTCACCAAATGCCTGGTGTGCTGGAGCAGAACTGGGCTGGGGCTTCCTCCAGCCTCTTTTCAATGGTTAATGAGTGAGGTCAACACAAATGCATTTCTAGCCCCATAACAGCTCATGTGCACTTAATGTTGTTGAGATACAGACGACCAGGCGGAAGAGACACTGAACCAGCCAAAGCAAAAGCTATTTCCTGTGTCAGCCGTGAACTACCGTACTACCTAACAGTCAGGCTGATGGGCAAACCACCAGTCTGAATGATACCATTCGGAAATAGCCGTGCTTTGTTTTCCAAGACTTCAGACATTGCTAACCTACAATCTCTGCTAATTTTTCCGAGCAAGTGACATGTAAATAGTGATTCTTGCAGAAAAATTACATGTATTTTCCACTTCACTTACACTCTTGGTACTGTGAGGCAAAGGAGCTCTTGGATGGATCGGGGGCATGGAAGACCTGGCTGTGGCTGGGCACACTCCTCCATGCTAGAAACACCAGGGAACCCGAAGGAATGTAACTGGTGAGAAGGGCAAGACAGAAGCATCACCAAATGGTATCGTTCTCCATAAATTTTCAGTACTTGGTGATTTATGTTTCTGAATAAAGCACATTAAGCATATTGGATAGCTCAGTGGCTGTTCTACACCAAAACGGTTTCTAGTTCCTTTTTCACATGCTGTCCCTAAGTCTTCTGGAGTATCTTAGAAGTGGAAAATGAAGTGGAATTGAAAAAAATTGTCCTGGACGCAGCTGCAGGGTCGTGGGTGTTCAGTGTCTAAAAGTCTAGCATGCATCACTTGACTTACAAGATACCTGTTCGCCAAAGGTTTATTTTACAAGCTTTTTATGCTGCTGTTATTATTTATGCTGTTATCAGGCCTTAGATTTGCACAGAAAATAGGACCTCTTTGAATGTGACACACAAGAGAGTAAGAAATTGTCCTGCCCTGGGCAGCCAAAGTTTGAAATATAGAGGACCGACAAAGGAGGGAAAGTAAGGCACAGAAAGGTTTGGTTACCTCCCTGAGTTCATGCAGCAAAACAGCAGACCCTAAATCACAGCCCCACAGTGGCAGGCTCATCCTGGGCCTCTCGCCAGCCCTGTGTCCCTGGTGCAGCTTTTGGTGTCATGGTTTGTCACTCTTTGCTTGTGTCTCAGAATGAGTTATGGCTGGAATGAGGGATACAGCTGGGGCCAAAACATGAAAACGTAAGAGGGGAAAGAGGAAAA
>NW_010418332.1:551-933 GCF_000710305.1 Buceros rhinoceros silvestris | reverse complement strand
GTGTGAAGGGGAATAAGGACATTTTCAGGTGATTTGGGGTCACAGGGATGAGAGGAAGAGGATGAAGGAGTCAGGCAACAGAGGGAGACAGCAGTGCTGACAGTGCCCCGGCAGACAACGGTGTAGAAGGCATGGGGGGAGAAAAAAGAGGGGTGAAAGGGCTGCCAAGCAGGCATGGGGTCACACCTACTGAAAAAGGAGGTGAGAGCTAGGGTGAGGAGGGTCAGAGGAGCTGGCAGACAGGCTGGGAAGGAGGAGGAAGGTGATAGCTCTCTGCTAGCTCTGCAAGATGAAGATTTAAGCCAGGTTGTGGGGTAGGTGGAGCATACTACAGAGACAGGCTGGCTCAACCCAATGGGCAGAGGGAAGCAGCAACACTGCC
>NW_010418332.1:0-301 GCF_000710305.1 Buceros rhinoceros silvestris | reverse complement strand
GGGGCAGCATAAAAGCAAGAGCATTAAATGAGCAGCTCCTCATAACCGGAGCATAGCTGTTAAGCCAAACCCAGCCTGGAAAACTCAAATTACTGTATTTTACCTTGTAACCAGAACGATGCCTCTGGCCGGGTACCACAGCCCAAACTGCAGATTCATTTCCCACCCACCCCCAGGAGCTCCCTGAGCTGAATGACGGCCTGGAGAGGGGGATGCTGCCGAGCGCCCCGGGGCGGGGGGATCTCGGCAGGAGCTGCGGGGCCGCCGAAGTTGTGCTTTTTGGGGAGGCCCACGAGAGGGA
>NW_010418331.1:0-230 GCF_000710305.1 Buceros rhinoceros silvestris | reverse complement strand
GCAAGAGCCTTTCTGCACCCCAACCCCTGGTTGTGACTGTAAACATCAAGCGTATAACTTTTAGAAGCAGACGCTGTCTGCAACAATATTCTGTTAACTTCAGACTATGCAGTTAGTTAGAAAAGACTGAGCTGGAAAGTAAAATCCCTAAAGAATGAGTTCTGTTCTAACTCAAACGAGGACAAATGAGTTTTGACTCATAGTTATTTCGTCCATACTTAAAAAAAAAA
>NW_010418330.1:54805-59825 GCF_000710305.1 Buceros rhinoceros silvestris | reverse complement strand
CTGGTCCCCGCCGGTCCCCACCGACTCCAGCCAGTCCCAGCCAGTTTCACAAGCGCCACGACAGGGAAGATGTAACAAGTCCCGTGAGTGCCTGTCGGTACGAATGCTCACCACGCTTAGGCCCCCATCTACGCTGCCATTAAAATTTCAGCTAACGCCAGCAGTGCTGGTAACCCCAGTAACTGTGCACCTACCTCGAGTACAAAGAGGGTTAATTAAATGTAAAGTAAGGTAGTAAATTACTTGGAGTGCCATGGAATAATAGATATAAAAATCCATAAATGTACTATATGCTGCAAGATCTGGTCCTTATAGAGTAATCTGCCAGGACTACTGAGATGGTATCTACAAGCAGCCAGACACTTTAAAACTTTGAGAGAGGATTTGGCACACTTCATGCCCTTGTTAATGACTAATTAATGAGTCGTGGTTTTTAGAGGAAGGTTATAGATTACACACACAATAATGATAGAAATGGAATACTACAGCTGTAAGCGTATAAAAGCCAGAGAATTGCAAAATCTACCTAACGCAGACAATTTGTATGTGGTCCTGGTTGGCACATACTTTATGTTGTAGACTAGTATTAATATTTTCTAACTTTTTTTTTTAGTCGCTAGATCATTTAGTGCAAGGTCCTCACCCACTAAGTGTTACTAAAACGTTTTCCTGCTCGTTTTTGAAACTGCTGGCCCCAGGCCAGGCAGAACTCTGCTCCATCACTGCACGCCCAGTGCCGCACAGCACTAAACACTCGCCGTTCACTGCACCCGAGAGGCCACTCTGCCCAGTTAATTGGCTACGATCTTGGCTCAGGAAGATTGAAGAAGTGTCTGCTAACACCACGTGCCCAATTTTCACGGCACTCAGCATTATGCAGCACTTTGTGTGCTGTAGGCTCTGGGTGCCTTCAGCCGTAAATGGAGGATGATGAACATTTTCCTAAGCATGCCGAAACCAAGGAACAAGTAAGCATTTACTGACTATGCCACGGTCTGTTTAGCGCAGGTATCTCTCGCCGTGCAGAAGGCTGTGGTGCACAGAGATGCCAGTTCGCCTCTCCTCAGCGCTGCAGCCATGAGCAGACTTCAGTAGCAGTCACTCTCTTTATGTGCAGGCAAAAGGCAGCAATACTGCTACCAGAGGCAATTCTCTCCCTGCCTCAGCAATGGGCTTCCTAGTTTCACCCATTTCCTTTCCTAGTTAGCTCCCCACCCCCGGCCCCCCTTTGAGCCAGGACAGGTGCTGATGCGCTTACTCAGCAAACCCAGCAGGTCACTCCACCAAAATATCCCTGTTTCTTCTGTCTCCTCCTGCCACAGTTCTGGTCTCCCTCAGTTCTTTACCCCGGCTCAGTGTATTGCCATGGAAGTAGGTAACACCAGCATATGGGGCAGGGGGAGTGCACGGGGCAGAACCGAGCACAAGTGATCTTGCAAATGACACTATACTCGGCTTCAAAAGCCTAGTTTATTCTTACACAGCATCTGAGCAGAACACTGCATCAAGCAGGTGTTCTGAAGACAAGACACCATCCCGCAGCCTCACCCAAAGGCCAGTAACCCAGGGTAAAGATCTTAGCTTTGGCTATCAAGTCCTTCACCGTTCCTGCCCCCCCACCCCTCCCTTTCTTTTGGCAATTTGAATAATCGCACTCTCAGGCCATGGTTCAGTAAAGGCGTGAGGAGGCTCCTTGTGAGTAAAACTGGTACGTGGCATTTAAGAAATGGAGAAATCCAGTACGTTCACGTCAACTCAATTTTGATGTACAGTGCAAACCTTATATTCAGTCTATAGCATTATTATAAGTTTCCTCAAAAAACTTATGTAAAATAATGCTTTATAAAACAGCAAACATTCCAGCAAACCAGGGAATATCTAGAATTTCTATACATTTGGTGTTTACACAGACACCCGTTGTTGAAGGCGATAATGATCAAAATCTAGAACCCTTGACAAATGAGAGTAAAACTTGCAAGATATGCTCTTCCTCACCCTGACACTGATACATATAATGGAAATTAGGTTTGAGCTGTAGGCCAAATTTAAAAAAAAAAAGATGATTTCTCCTTTCTATTAGCCAGCAAGAGATATGAGAGGGAGTGGTAGATTAGTAAATGGAAATTAACTGAATTTGGGGTAACAAATAGTAGTAATAACAACAACAATGAAGCTTTTAACAGCCATGAAATTATTATAAACACAAGCTTTTCAATATAGTACAACTGTGGAACAAAAAAAGAAATGATATTACATAAAATAAGACATTACAGATTTCTTGGGTATCTAAGATCTGTACCATTTCATAACTGCCATCTTTCCAAACCCCTAGCTTAAAAAAATTAACCCCTTTTTCTAATTAATATTAGTAATAGTTGAAGAAAACAGTTTAAATTTTCAAGAGTTACATTAATCAAAGTCAACAAGAACAGGACTGCAGTCCTTGACGATAACAGACAATCTAATAGCACTGCTTGCAAGAGGCAGAGGATGAAAATCACAGCTGAATCACAGCCGAATACAAAAGACAATACACTGGAGAAGGAACTTTGCTCCCATCTTCAGAGACACAGCAATCTTAATCCAAGCGAAAAGAAGAGCAGTAAAAATGAAGAACATCCCAGCCTTTGTGACAGATCTACAGAAACAGTCAGCCAGAAAAGCCAGGCAGAAAGCAAGCAGGAGCGGAAGTGAAGCACTGTGTTCATGCAACACACCAGGGAGACCAGGAGTCCACAGATAAATCACAAATGCTGCAATAGAGTAACAGTAAAAGTTGGTGCTTAACAGGCAACAGCTGTAGCATCATCCCTGCAGGAAGAAACCTCTAAAAACTCTAGAGGAGAAACTACTAAACCAAATATTTTCCTGTGAAGTTAAAATCTGAAAGTTTATTCAATTTTTCAAGAACAGGTACAGCATGTATTCAACACCTACAAATACTACTTCTTGTTTGCAAATAAAACAAAGGACTGAAAGTGTCAGGTAAACAGAAAACATCCATCAGTAATCTGGAGAATGAAGAACAGGCCAATTGTGCATAATTTATTAGCTCCTCGAGAGGAAGAAAAAAGAGCTGGAAGGAGAAAGCAAAGTCTCTGAGTAAGACTCTTGCAAGTCACTCTGGTGTTGTGCAGGAGATCAGCTAGAAAGACACTGGGGGCTGCCCACCGCAGCCTGTGACTCGGTAAAGCGCCAGTCTGTACGACCAGTAAGAAAACCAGCATCCCTCAGTATCTAGTTTTGGTTTAGTTAAGCAGCTCAACTAAGCAAAACATTAACCAAAGTCACTGTGGAGTACAGACTGCAGCGTAAACCTGAGCAATTACTAAAAGGTGCAAAGTGTTAGTGCATACATACGCACAAACACCGCAGTGAGCAGTCAGACTCCACCTAGTCCAAGGGATTCACTGACACGATATAAACAAACAGCCAAACAGATAATAACCAGAGCAAACAAATCAGGAGCTTCACTGTAAGCATGAAAATAAATACAAGATAGTATTTACTGTTACTTTGCATTGAATTTCCAATTAAAAATTATTAAATAAAATAGACAAAAGAATAAAACTTATACTGAAAATGCCAGAATATCATTAGCTTTAAGAACTACTGCCAAGGTTCAAAGATGGGCATCATGGTAATCAGACTCAAACAGCAACAGTCACTTGGGTGAAGCTTCAACATCAGGGGAGGGGGAGAGGGAACCGAAGAGGTGGATAATCCTATCAGGCCAAACACTGCTCACCTAAGGATAAACAGAGGCAGGGCTACCAGAAGGTGAAGGGAACATGAGCAGGGGAAGGAGAAGGCCTGTCTCTAGTGCTGGAAGCAGCAGCTGGCACACAGTTACAGCTGGTCCACACCCGAAATGGATCTGCAGCCTTGAATCATAACTCAGCCTGCAAATAAAGCCTTGGTCTTTCCTCCTTTACATTGCACCAGCCTCTAACCCAGAGCCACCCGACACGGCTTCGAGCATTGAGAAACATTCTTGTGGTGGGATGAAGAAAAATCTAACCATTCACAGCACCATCATCAGGCACCACTAGAAGTGTAATTCCATCTGGATATAAGTAAAACTTAGCATCTCAACAAATGAAGAACTACTCCAACAGTATTTTATGAAAAAATCAATAGTAATTGCAATTCCAAAGACTGTCCTTGGATAAGAGTTATTATTTACATACATACTGAGATCACCAGTATACTGTCTCTTTAAAAGGGAATCTTTGAAAGTAACTCCAGGAGAGTCTCCCTCGTTCAAAACCATAGGGGTGTGTGCATAAATACGGTGGGGGGGGGTTTCTAGAGGGATACACACCCCCCCCTCTCTGTATATCAAAAGCAGCTAACCTGAGTTGCTGAAGGCATGTGCCTTTGAAAGCCTGGATAAGGATGTGTCTGTCTTTTAGCTTCACTTGCACGGGATTGCATTCCTGTAAACTGCCTAGACCACACCATCAAGAATATCATGATTCAGAGCTTTTTACATTAAACGGTGAAAATACCAGTATGCTTTGATGCAATCTGAAGAGAAGGAGCAACACAGCAGTGACCCCCTTCCCTCCTTCTGCACCGGCAGTCAAGGAGGAACCCTTCTCCTCCCAAAGCCCCAGGGCACACAGGCCTCCTTGTCCCATGCCCTGAACAGCCCTGCAAACAGCAATACTGCCAACAGGGTGCCACACACTTCACCTGTTCCCCTTTGTCAAAATCACACCCCTCAGAGGAAAGGACACCTCAGAGAAAGCTGCAAGCAATGTAATCCCGACCTTCCTGGCTCTTTCCACACAAGAGCTAGGGGACGTCAAACAGAACCGGCAGAAGTCTAGTTCAAAACATGTTATGTTTTTAATTTCTTCCTGGCTTCCTAGGAAAGGTGGTTCTTCAGACAGCAAATGCACATCTCCTGGAGGCTACAGGTTTACAAGGATTTAAGCAAAGGCACAGAAGATCCACACAAGAGAAGCCCACTGAGATTTCCCAAGCAGCCGAGACCACATCCAGCTCAGGAAGT
>NW_010418330.1:42127-54682 GCF_000710305.1 Buceros rhinoceros silvestris | reverse complement strand
AAAGAGTAAGTGCCATTTCACTTACGACTGCCTCTTTTACTGTCCCCAGGTATCCACTTACAGCCATCGATCTGAACCAGCAGTGCCTAGATTCTATTTCTTGTTTCTTCCAGAGCTTCTCTACCTCTAGACACAGACAGAAAAGAATTATTTGGCTTGATATCTACCAACTCATCTTGATAATAACTTTTGCACTGGCAAATTAAGACAAGTTATAGTTTCACCTTTGCCCAGACTATTAATCCAATCCCAGAATATTAAGTCAGTGCATCAGACTCTATGTATTAACTTATTTATTTAGACTCACAAGATGGTAAGACTTAGCGACAAAGAATCAAGCTACAGAACAAAAAAAATGGGCATTATGAGATGTTCATCCCTCTCAGCAAACAGCAAATTAAAAAAAAACCTGCACAGTTCACAGCAGCTTTTTGTCCTTTTATGATTTCAGTAGATCCTCTTCACTCACAGATAGCAGACTCTGCGTTGCAGAGAGCCACAAACACCACACGTTTTCAAGAACTGTTTCACCCGTAAATACATTCTCTGCTGCATACGGTGTTAGTCACCCATTAACAGCACCGGCTGCTGGAGAGCAGAGGAGCACCTTGATGCTGATACTTTGCTGCTAATGAGCATAAACTGCGCTTCCCTGAATGGTATTGCTAGGAAGTGTGGAAAATTGGGAGTTTTCACTTCTGTATATCTACCCATATTTAAAATATCTAAATATGGCCTGAAACTGCCTTGAATTCCCTCCCCTCCCAATGTGAGTTGTGTCCTAACAAAATTACTGTAATGAATTTTCTCCCACCTCCAAGTATAGCACTGCTCTAATAAAACAGCAGCATAAAAACACATGGTTGGTTAATTTGTGACACAAAATAAAAGGCCAACTGAGTGGCAAGCCAGAACTGTCATTTGAAATTAGGGCATATGACAACTCTGTGATTTGAAATTCAGATTTATATTAGGCCTCATTAAGCAGTTTAGAGAAATTTATACATCTTTTTTATTGGGCTTTTTTTTTTTTACCCAATTATCTTTACAGAATGATGCACAAATAAATGAATAAAAATACAGAATTTCTAAATCACAAAATATTTTAATATTACATTTTTTCAAGTCCTATCATGTCTCAGCTATGAAACTGGAAAAGGCAATAGCCTTCACAGGTCATTAAAAAAACAAACAACAAAACAATGACAAAAAAAGCTGGTATATGTATGTTGCTTCCAAAATAATTTCAAAGTTAGCAGCACTAAGTATTCAGAGAATTGAGCTGACAGTTGCCTTTTAAGTAAGGGTTATATTTATCATAACACTGCAGCCAACTTACTTTTAAAAGTCATAGTTTAAAGACAGACTTGCTTTTTTCTGGAGGTTCTGTTTATTACTTCTAGCCCCTCTCTCACAATACCTGTCAACTCCTTAGCTCAGGGCTTAAGCCAGGATCTTCACACAACGCCGCAATAAAATATGCGTATATGTAAACGCTTACGGGTTAGCACAGTCCCTCATTAACGGAAATAATTTCATTTGTTCATTAGTCCCTCAAGAGCCCCGTGTACATTGTTTGCCAACACAGGCATTTGCAAAAGTGTATTTGTTTGCAAAAGTTCTGCTCAGTATAGTTATATGGTAATCATTAGAGGCTAAAAATCTCTTTTTTTAAAAAAAATGTATTTACTCTGATAAATTTTTTTCTTTTTTGTTTTAAATGCACCTTTGGGAAAGTAATGCATAGAGAAAATAACTTTATAATCACCAGGAGATTTGGTGCTGTGAGGCTAAGCACAAGTCATCTTGCCAAGCACAGCGTAATTCTTCTGCTCCCAGCTATTTCTACTGCCAGCGCTCTGCACTGAGCAAACGGGACCATTTTAAAACTTGCAGCCGCTTTCATTAAACACATATAGATAAAAGATACTGCACATGCTCAAAACACAGAAAAGACTCGGCGCAATGAACGAGCTTACAGGTCTCAATCGAGAGTACTGGCACTGGGATACCCACTAGTGGATAGCACCGAAGTATGCAGAAATACACGTAGACAGGATTTTCAAGTATTAAAAGCTAAGCCAGTGAATCTATACATAGTCACCGACAACAGTAGAGCTTAAAAGGACGCTGAATGCTCCTGGCTTTGCTAACTTAACACAATTATAGACAATAAGTCTGAACAGTTTTCCTTTTACAATCAAAACAGTAACCTCAAATATATGTACGTACACAGGCACATCAACTTCTAGGTAGCAAAGCTCTGGAAAACATAAGTAGTATCTAAATTTCAGAGCACAGAATTTCAAATGACCTTTTGAGAAAATACTTGGTTTTTAAAAGAATACCATGAGTTGCATCTAGGTGTTCAGTAACACCAAACAAATATTGCTAATGTAAATAAGGCAAACAAAGTACAAAACTTGACAAACATAACAGCTATCCATTTGTAACATGACAGGAAAAAATAAAAATACCAGCGTGGCACCTTATGTAGCTATGTCTAACAAAGTCTGTCTGAATGTCTGCTGGGTCAAAGTTTTTTCAATATTTTCTACATTATCATGCTACTTGCAAAGAACCCTCAAGAAAACATCTTGAGGACAGACTGTCATCCAACTTTTATTCTCGCATAGTGATGCTCAGCTCTCAGAGTTTGACACCTTTTCCTGCTTTTACCACAAAAGCAAATTTTCACATGCAGACTTATTCAGAAGTGTTCTTTCTCAAGTAAGAATCTTTATTCTGTGACATTTACTCCTTAATACTACGGTGGTCAGGACACACTTGTGCATCTCACACACATGCTTCTCTGTATTACAACCTATGAGGAGAGGCTGAGAGAGCTGGGACCGATCAGCCTGCAGCAGAGGAGGCTCGGGGGAGATCTCACCCGCGTGCACATATACCGGAATGGAGGGTGTAACCGCTGGCAGGACAAGAAACAACGGGCACAAACGGCGACACCGGACATTCCAGTTAACTGCAGGTGGTTGAACACCGGGTGCTCTGGTTGACCCTGCCTGAGCAGAGAGCCTGACTAGAACTCCAGAGAGACTGCGAAAGCAGGAGGAACTGGTAGGTCCTTCCAGCCTCATACATTCTATTCCTATTTACACTGATTAATCATCTATATGCTGTAATTCTGCCATCTGCTATTTTTTATTTTTTGAAGCTGAAGATTTCATCATCTTCTTTTCAGTATGCTTAAAGGCAGTCATTTCATACTGTCCTCATGTGCAAGATCCGGGAGTTTAATGGCAGTTGCATGCATGCCCTTGAAAATAATAAGGGGCTAAAGCACTCCCTCCCTGATCTGTGCTTGCTTTCTGTCCATTTAATAATATCATTACAAGGGTGATAACCATAGCACTTGATTTGTGAAACAAGAGAGGGCAAGATAGGATAAAGAGCAGCAGTTTAGTAAAAACAGATTGGAATTAGTCTAACAAAGACCAATCACCGGAACAAGGAGGAGGTTATAGAGACACACTTTTAATATCTGTTGATCCAT
Organism: Buceros rhinoceros silvestris; assembly: GCF_000710305.1. Lineage (NCBI taxonomy): Eukaryota > Metazoa > Chordata > Aves > Bucerotiformes > Bucerotidae > Buceros > Buceros rhinoceros. Next base: position 51,168 of record NW_010418330.1, on the reverse strand, counting down.
TTCTATGAAATTTAACAGAGGACAGTCATCATGAAGATATTAAATTCCCCTGAGCTCTGGGAAAATCTGTCAGATAGTAAACCAAGAGACACGAATTAGCATCACCTCTGAGAAATCTGAGGCTAATAACTCTTTGCGAGCTGACCAGCTGCCACTCGGCACCCGAGGCCAGACAGAAGTGCTGCCGATGGTTACAGCAGCAGAAGGAACGTGCAGAAGGTATTGCAGGAAGGTTTAAAGGGTGGAGAAAATGGGAACTGGCATTACTGGAGGGAAAAAAGGACAAGGGGAAGATCATTGGAAAGAACAGAGAGAAACTGGCAATCCTTCTGGTGGGAGGGTTGCTGAAGGGATCAGGGATGAAGGACAGAAATCTGCAGGCAGTGAAGCTTCATTAGTTCCACTAATCACAGACCAATTTGTTTACAGGAAAGTAGTTTAGTTTGTTTGTTGTTTGCCTTACGAGGATGAACGGGTGTCTTAATATATGCTGTATGTGGAGTAACAGAGGAACAGCCAATACTGAGAGCACTCTGTTCAGGCTCAATTTATAAATGGAAAAGTGATTCTGCATTCAACAGGAAGGATAAAAACGGTATCCTGCTGTTCACAGTGGGAGACAGCATTTAAATATCCTATAATATAATTTGGTACATCACCACATGTCAGGATTGACTTTCCTAATTCACACCAGTGAGTTCTTACACAAGAATACATCTTTTCAATTCTATGTACTACCTTGTGATTTACACTGGGGCAAATGGAAGAGCATGAGGCCCTTCTTAATAAAATCTGTCATCTGCTATTAAATACATTAATGACAGATATAATCCTATGTTAGCATTGTATTACGAGATAACAACATCGCACTGGGTTGGAAGGGCTAATAGATTACTGTTTGGTGTTAGGTCATTTACACCATCATTCACAAAAATCAAATTAACAGGTTGCAGTGTTCTACAATTCCAGTTGCTTTTTAATTAAAAGGTTAAACCCAATCACAACTAAAATGAAAACAGAAGCACCTACTTTGGGGAAAATGTTTTTAAAGGATAGCTTTACCATATAGTCCCGTGTTCGATTTTAGATGATACAAGGTCACAACAAAGGTGTCATTTCTTGCAGTAAAGTCAAACCTTAAACTATACAGGCAGCACTTTTTCTCCTTCAGGTCCCAAATTCTTCCTCGGTACAGTGGTGTTCGGCCACAGATGCAGAGTCTGTAGAAGACAGTGCTAACAAAGCACCCATCACAGTGCAAACACCGCTCGCCTGAAGGACCCTCAACGAGCCAATGCGAAGGTGTTTTGAGGCAGCTCTCCCCACCTCCTTTCCGAGCTGACGCACCCTCTGCTGGCCACCCCCCAGATGCATTTGCTCGTACGTTCTGCACATGGAACTTCGCAGGAAGAGGGCATGCAGACCCCTATACCAACGTACAATGCAACTGTCGGAAATTAATTTTGTTCTTACATCAGGATCTGCATTAGAGAAAATTACAGAGGGGGTTTAAAGTTTGCACCAAGAACAGAAACTTTGTGGCTTGGCTCAGATGCTCTAATTCAGTGGATGGATGACAGGCAGACGAACAAATAAGAAAACAACAGAACAGGAACAACGCTGAGGAACACCAAGAGAGCAGATAGCTACAAACACAAAATGTGGTATTAACCGTACAGGAACAGAGTGCAGAAGAGATTCAGCACAGGGATTCAAGAAGACAAAGCACACAACATCCATCCACAAAGTAAACCATTAGGCAGCTACGCCCTTCTCCTCCATACTGCAAAACGTAGTTGCTAAAGGCTTGATGCTGCTTTTGGCTGTTGCAGCATTCAGAATGAGACAGACAGAGGGGCTAAGCACAAATATACAGGGAAAAAGACGTTAAAACAGGTTTTTGAAGTGAAAGTATATCCTGGATCAGTGGAGAAAGGGACAAAGAATACAGTGACCTCAAATTCAGGTCCAAGATGCAACTAGGAGAAAAGGAAGTTAAATATCATTTGAAGGGTAGAAAAAAAAAAATACAGACAGACTCCATTTGGCTAAACTAGATTTCAGCCCTGAATGCACCTACAATGATGAAGTCAGATTTCTCCACATCAGTTCTCGGGTCAGCAGATGGCTAGGTCATCCTTTATCTCTCCTTCTGAACCTTCTCCAAATCTACAGATACCTATATACCCGAGAGCTGATTCCCTTCAGCTTTGCAGCGATCTAGTTCTTCAGAAGCTCAGTGGGGGCAACAGGAGACGTCTATCTCTGAGGAAGGAGGACAGCTTCAGTCAAAGAACATTAGTTATGTGAAGCAGCAACAAACTCCTGAGAGATACTTGCCTGGACCTGAGAAAGAACAAATTGCTCCCAAGCTGCTCCAGCTTTTCCTGCTCTTACTTTACCATCTAGATCCTTCATGAGAAAAACAATGCAGAGAATACATGGGTTTTTTCCCTTAAGAATTCCAAGCCAAATATGTGTATTTTTTTTAGGGTAAAGTGTTTCTCCAGTCGAGTTGAACAACAGGACTCAGGGAGTAAGAAGAGTCAGTGATGCTAAGAATTCAACACTTAAAACTGATCTCAGGCTGTCCTAATAAATCTTGCATTATTCTTCCCATTAGCATTAGTTAGACTTCTATAATAGAACAAATATCATCCTTCAAAGGGCAGGTGGAGAAATTAGCTTTCATGTTTGCTAACTGAAAGACCTGATAAAGGACACTAAGTATTAAGATACATCCAGATCATTAAGTCTTTGTCTTCAAAGATTTTTCATCATTAGTCAGTTACTTTTCATAGGATTTTTGGATGCATGTTGAAAAACATTTCTTTCTTCTTGCATTTAACATAAAACTCAAGCACTAGAAAAAACTAACTTTCAGTGTTCTGCTAAAACGAAAAAAGTTTTGGAATTATTAGGATCAATCTTCTAGTGCATTACATAAACTTCAACATCATCAGTAAAAGGCAGGGAGGGATAATCAGGTTTAATGGGTTTAGCCAAAACACAGCTACTGGCATTCAACCACATGCCAATAGTTGCAAGCTTTCTGGAATAGAAATTTACCACACCATCTCATGCCACTGCATGATAAATCCATTTTTTTTAAAAATGCAGTCCCTTTCACAGCCGTAAGAACACCGTCAAACTTACACCCACATCACTAAAATGACCTTGAACTAAGAGATGAACGGGTACTCTTCATTTTGCTGCTCAATCTAGACACATATAATGAACACGCTCAGTTTATTCTGCTTTTCTAGCAATAGGTGGCACTATCAAATGCCACTTTTTAAAGTGCCTATTATGCACCATATCGATCTATATTCACATGGAACATCTGCAGGGAAACGCAGCTAACATTTTCCTTTCTGCTTCCCCTGAACACAACAGAAAATACATCCTGCCTTTGCTTTGCTTTCTGTTTTAAACTGTAATAATGCTCAAACACATTTTTACAACAGTTAAAAACTCGAGAGAAATATGTTATTATGTTGAAGAGTATGCTACTTCAGACAAATGGCAAGAAAACAAACATGATACATGCATGCTCCAGCAATCTGTATGATAATATAAAAGAAATTAAAATCAATCACGATTTTAAAATAGGCATTCTTTCAGCACTTTCAGCTATCTTTTGAGCCCTGTTGCAATATGTAATACGACTGTTTTTTCCTTCAGTTCCCGTATTTTCTCAGATTTGTAGATAATATGCTTGGTTGGCAAATAACACATTTTCTTAGGTTGCAAAATAGACACTCTCCCCTTTCAACTTGTTGACCACCTTTCTCTTCCTTCCAAACTCACCAGCTTCACACTCTGTTTAAGACTCACCTTTACGTGCTGCTCTCTTTCCATCTCCCACTAGTGATAAGCTGGCTCTGCAGTCCAGATTTCAAAAAAATTCTCAACAGCTGCAGCACAGAGTCAGAATCCTAAGCTCAGTATTTACAAGGCTGATCATGTACAGAATACTGGTTTTGAGATTTGCCACTTCTCCAGTGTAGGTTTTGAAGTCCCAACTCCAATATAAGATGCTTCTCACCTAAGCTGTTTACATAAGGGATATACTTCATAGTGAAGAAAGGTATACCAGACTAAGTCTTTTGGATTTCCTTTCTTTTATTTCAAAGTAAAATGCACTGAAAGCCCATAAACAGCTTCTGTTTGTCTTAAAGCAAGAAAGAATTAAACACCAAAGCTGTAAGTCTTTTGGTTATTATGGCAAAAGCATTAAAACAGTCTTAAAATTACTACATGCCATTAGGCAACTCTCTACTCTTTCTCCACAGATCAGCCACATCCCTGCAATTTCACAGCACTTTCTAATGCAAAGCATGCCCAGACTCCATTGACAGTGCGCTGACACGACATGCTTCACTTTCCATTGTCCACTGTTCTTAGCCGTTCATTATCTTGACTGCTGTTCCTACAGAATAATGATACACTTGGCCTCTGCCTGTGACTTAACACATTTATGCTACAGGGCTTCTTTTAATTGAAACACATAGTGTATACTTTCTGTTTTGAAGCAACAGCCAAACATTTAGTAGAGAACTTATTTGCTTCCCCAACTGGTTGAAGGCAAAAACCAAGCATGTTTAAGGCTGGGGTAGGCAGCCCAATAAAACAGCACCTCCCTTGCTGTCCCAAACCTCGGTATTCCCAGTGGGATCTAAGAAGCATTGACTCCAAGTTCTCCTCTGCTGAAAGATGGTAGAAGGTACCAAGAAACCCCCCCTAATACAAACAATTCCACTAATAATGCAACATACATGAAATTGCTTTAAAAAACCCCCCGATTCATACCTTGGTACACATGTAATGATTTCAATTCTAAGTAGCCAGAATGGATTCTCTTAACTACAGGATGATTTAGGTCTGAGCTTAGCCAAAAGCCAGCAATCAGCTCAGAACTACAGCAGATGCTTCCCCAGCTGAAGTCACTCAGTCTAATTCTCCTAACCAATGACGAGAAACCAGGCATCTAAGACTCAGGAACTGTCATAGTTAGGTTCTCAGTGGTAAGGAACTACTAGAAAAGTTACAAGGCATGAAACTGTCACACATTTAATTAAGACAATAGCTTTGACTAAAAAATGTTCCCCCAAAAAGGGTGGCAGATTTTGTTTTAAAGGTTTCATTAGAAAAAGTCGGAGCTGCAGAAATACCCAGTTCTTTCAACTCAAGGAAAACAGTCAAGACGTCTCACTACCTGGCTAACAGAGTAGCAGCAGACAATGTGTGCAAAAGAAAACCCCACCAACCTGGAGCAGAAATTGTTACTTTTAATTAAGATAAAATTACTAGCTTCTGACATTAATCACATCAACTTTTGTTTCACTGAGTTCTCAGATATGCTGCCTGAACGTCAGCAATAAATTTTACTGATAAATACATTTACCCTTAGAGTTCCAATTTATATTCCCACAGTACTGTCCTGTAGATGTTTAATCTGTGTCTTTGTAGTAGATTCTAACACATCCTGGTTGCCCTGGCACCAGCCATACCTCAAGACAGCTTCATTTAGTGCCAGAAGTGCAATAACCTTGGCACAGGTGTATAAAGACAAGAAACCTATGACAGCAGTAGCCAGTCTGCAGCTCTGAAAGCCCTCTGATGATTGGCACTCAGTGCTCAGGTCAGCAGTGCTCATCTGCAGCAGGTGGAACTGACCAACAGTCAGGAGGTACCATCCATCTCAGAACCCAAAAAGACTGATTCTGACCCATGAAAGGACCAAGACTGGTCTTGACCTGCAGGAGGACACGCCTGCCAAGCAGTGAAGCCCATGGTAGAGTAACGGCACCCACTGGACATTCTGAATTCAGCAACCATCACAGCCAACACGTAATACAGCTCAGGCTTGCCTGACTACTGATTGTTTTTCGCTGTTACTGGATAGATTGCCAAGTCGTTCTATATAAACACTCGCTTGTTTGAGTCTGGAGATTTCGCTGGTGTCTCAGTCTCACAGACAGCTCCCATCACAGTGACCCTCCCAGTCCCCTAGTAACAGCAGCTTACCCCATCTTCTATCCCACTGACTCACAGTACTGCACAAAGTTAGACGGTGCCATGATTCAAAACTGAGAAAGTGATGTCTCAGAGGAGGGTACTCCCATTTGTTACAAGGAGTACAGCTGGTTAAGATCAAAAAGGCAGGTTTCTGCTGTGCATGATCAGAACTCAGAGGAGATACCAACAGGTGTGCTCTACAACAATTCATAAATTGTCATCTTGATTTATAGGAGTGCGTACATGTCCTGAATGACTGCGTTTATTTACACGTACATCATCAAGGTTTAGCTGCTAAGGGCAGTAAACGTTGCATTGATCACTGCTGCAAAGCCAGCTAATCCCAGATATCTCCTCCTTAAAAACCCCGTATACTAAGAAGATATACATTATCTTCACTAAGCAATTAAAATGAATTTTTATTTATGAAAGTCTGCGTTATTCCAATCTGTTTTAAAAAACAACAAGAGTAGACTGCATACGCAATAGTCTTTTAGAGGACTTTCGAAAATGAGCTACTGGTAAATCTTCCCTGCATGTGAAACAATATTAAATTTCAGCTCTGCCTCTAGCATAATTAAGTACCCACAACAGCATAAAACCTTCATTAAATTATGGTGTTTGGAGTGAAATGTAAATTTGTCTTCAGATATGAGGTTGATATTTCAAGCCCTTCACAGCCTGAATATCATTATAGGGGGTGGAGTGGAGGGGGGGTGTAACCACAGATTAAGAAAAAGGAGTCACTGAGCATGCCTCTTCTCTGGGTGATGCATAATCAGCAAAGGTAACAATTAAATGCCCACGTCTCTGCTACCTCCCCACCCCCCCAAGAAGAAAAAAAATAAAGGAAAAAAAGCTATGGATACTTTTTAAGCGCTGCCTCACTAGAAGCAATGATTACTTTATTGCTTCTGATGATGGTGACATGGGCATTATTTTTTTTTTCCAATCAACAAAAGCCCTCTTAATGGTAAACAAAAACAAAACCAAGCTCTTACCAAAATAAAAAAGCAAGACAAATGATCAACTACACCCGCTCAAAAACTACAGCACTTCGGTCACCACAACAGCATGACTGGCTACCAAGAGAGAGAAGTACAACACTGGCTCAACTTCACCAAGGGGAACAGTTTCTGTCACCTCCTCAGTCCAACTACCATCTATCATCTGCCAACTACCAACTACCATCTGCTGCTCCATGAAGATCCTCCTCATCTCTTCATGGTGCCTTCAGAGAGCCTTCTCTTCGCAGCTCTCCACATCTTCGAGCAGAGATCTGACTGATCTCTGCATGTATTTATTTAACACTGGTTGATCATCGTCGTGGCCAGCCTGTGCCTGTGTCTGACGGCATCACTGAAGCTACTACGGCATCAGGCCATTCGTCCCTACAGCAAGATGCAGCGTGCTGAACCAACACCCCCAACCTTCTGTATGTCACACAAACTTCCTAACTTGAGTATCTTGTGGTGGCAGTTGGAACCACTTAAAATGTTTATAAATGCTTGAGTTTGACACCACACAAAGCTACAGGAAACCTGAAACTTATTTGATTAATGAACAAACAAGATCAATTAATTCTTGCTAACAACCAGTCAAAACTAACCTTAAGAAAGATCAAGCTGCTTTGTCTTCATCTATACTTTAAATAAATTAATGAAGATAACACTGGATCAGGTTTGTACCGAAATTCTCCTTACTCTTAGATAACATTCAAAATCCCTTTCGCTTGCATGTATAGCTCCTGACTACCAGGAAATATCTGACATTCAAGTGTGGGGTTTTTTTGAAAGCCAAGTAACAGGAGGGTGGCACCAACATTATACACATATAAGAAAAGAGAGAACATCTTGTACAACGTCGCTTCCTATTTTTTTTTCCCTCTTTCAAGCACTTTACAAATTAACTTCCTTGCAGAAATATAGATACTAAAACGATTTGTTAATATCCCATTTTTTTCAAAACATCAGGATTGAACAAAGCGTTTCTGGAATACACGTAATTCAGTATGCCCTTCATGCAACAAAGACTGTCCCTTTAAATAATTCTATGTATTCTATATATTTTATAGAAAACGCTTTCACAAAGGTAGTATTAGCGGGTTTTGTGAAAAATTAGTGTTTTTAAGAAAGAGAAAAAAACACTGTGCAAACCTTAGTAGTATTACAGAACTTGCAAAAATATTAGGCAATTTATCATGACTTCTGGAACACTGCACACTCTCTGTTCTCAGAATATTCAGAATTATAACTCAAGTCTCAAATTCTTGCTCAGTTCTAATGGCCAGAAAATGTATCTTTTCAGTCTATGAAAAAACTTCATTAGAATTTATTTTTAGGATCTTCTCCTACAGCATGCCTGTATTTCTGAACATGCAGATGTGAGGTAATAAAAGACTTCACTTCAGAAAGCCTGATACAAACATTACTGTAAAACAATTACTGTCAGTTTACAACCTTCAAGAATATCTATCAATCTACCTCATCACTTCAGCTACTTACAGCATAAGTTAGAACACAATTAGGTAGTTTTCTGGTTTGTCTACACACCATACCATGTTTGAAGCCTCAGAATACAATTTACAGCAGTCAGCGTTTTAGTATATATATCTTCATCTACTGCGATCTAGAAAGTGTATATATTAAAAACAACCTTTTACTATTAAGTTGGAATAATAATTACTTTCCTGTATTTATTTGCCAATGTTACTACAGCCACATAAGAAAGCAAGCAAACATTCAAGCACCCATTTACAGACACTCTCTTTATAATGAGAACAACAATAAAAGCTACTAGATGGCACACAGCTAAAGGAAAAAGCTTTTCCTTTAGGTCAAATATATCAGTACTAGCTTGTAATAATAAAACAGAAAGATTATTCCTTTAAAATCCTTTAATTCTTGATATCCACAGTTCTAATCCTCCAGTCATTGTTGAAGGCCACTTTAATGTTGGTGTTATACTGTTTAAATTGGGTGTCAAGACTTCCCCCCCCCCCCCCACCCACCCCCACTCCC
>NW_010418330.1:31382-42083 GCF_000710305.1 Buceros rhinoceros silvestris | reverse complement strand
TTGGGGGTGAAAACCCCCCCCCCCCCCCCCTAAACCACTCATGCTTCACTTTCATAATTCATGTCATTTTAGAAGCCCTTAATTTAATTAGAATCTTGTAAAACTAAGCAGTTTTGACTTCATTTTCTATATGCAAAGGAAGAGAAGCACATTACTTGCATATTTTGTTTGAACAGCTCATTTCAAAATTTATTATCGGTTACTATCATACCGAGAATAATAAAGATATATTTTTAATTACTTTTGCTCTCAAGAACAGGCTAATACATATTCCATCAATATTATGATCCCCTTGGATGGAGAGAAGCTAAACGCTAACCAAACAGATTTTAAAGCTATAATTACTTGGTAAACAGGGGAATCATACTAAATAATTATACATTGAGTTCATATTAAATTAAACTACAGGAAGTTTCTAAGATCCTCCGCATTGTATTTTTCTCTCCTGCTCCTGTCTGCTGCAGTGCCATTGAGCATATCATTATCCGCGTGGCACTGCTCTCCAAACGTGCTTTACACAAAGCAGGCAGGCTTTGTACAGCAGTCGGGGCTGCCTTACTTCTCTCTCTGGCGATGAAGTATAGATAAAGACACAATGCCACTTCACGAACATTGCATTAAACAGCAAAATGTTGCTTTGACGATGCAGAGCCCAACTAAAAAGCAGCAAAGCAGAAGGTCACCTAGGCAAGGTCATGCAGAAAGATTATTTCTAATCTGCTTTAGAAATATTATTAGGGCTTTTTCTTACGATGTCTGTAGAAATGCTCTCTGGTTGGCTGAATGATAAACACTGCTATCCTTAACGCAAAAACAAACCAAAAAAGAAAAGAAAACAACAAAAATATTTTTTTTTGCTCTTTTGCCCAATCGCCCATTAAAAAAACCCTTTTCATTTACAAGGACTGATGGCCTCCTCTGCAAAATTAAGTATTTCAGTATTCACAAGGAACAATCTCCTGAAGAGACCACGCTAGAATAGAGCACTGCACACACTCACAACCAAGTTTCTTAGAACAGTCTCATAAAGAAACACACAGGCTGTAAAGACTAATAATTGTAGAAGAACACTCAGCTTGTCTCTTCTGAGCGTTTCTCCCCAGCCCCAAATCACAGCCATAGTGAGCTTTGCCAAATCTGCAGGTATAACTGTTAAAGGCCTTCGTATGTCGTGCCCCTGTTTCACAGTGAAATCATCTGGTAACGTTATAGTTATTCACAGGCAGCATTTATCACCTTGCCTTGGTAAGAGTTTTCCCAGGTTTCCAGAAAAGCAAAACATCCATTTGTTCTGACACCTGACCCAAAGCTTCCCCAGTAACTTAAGAGCTTTTCCAACAAGTCCACTGCACTTACACATAAGACTAAGGCAGCACTGTTAACCGAGAATATGGTCGGAAAAAAGCTTGAGTGCTGCAGGACATACCATGGGGCAGCACAGGACAATCACCCTCATCCGAATACTTTACTTAAGGTGCTACAAAATCATGCAGTTGTAGAATGATGTTACAATTTTGTATTCTGTTGCAGATTTTTAAATCTTTAATTAGACTAGAGAATTGCAAAGATGAATCACACCTTATTACAAAAAAATAAATAAATCAAACCTTGCCATTAAGCTCCTCGTGCATGCTTAACACACAGAACATTCTGTACAAAGAGGGAGTACAGCGGTAGATATTGGTTTAATCCATTAAGTAGCTCTAAAGCACTTGGTCTATGCTAAAGAAATTTGAAATCCTGATTTTGCTTATCTAGCTCAATCCAGCCCAAGATAAGCCCAACCTATTTGCTTATCTAGCCCGATACCTACCATGAAAACCTGTCCCAGTCTTCTACAACCTCAGGACCAAATCCTAACACAGGTCCTGACTCAGTCAATCATCACAGAAGCGGCCAAATCTTTTCTTGAGTCATTAACTGTATTCGGCAATTACTCCTGCTGCTACAAAGCCTCTCCTCACAGCATCGCCCCAACTGAAACACGTCTAATCACAGCTCTGCTTCCCTCTACCTCCTTTGACAAACCTCCCACAGAACATGGCACCAACCTCTTAAAGGCCAAATCCAGCCAAAGTCGTCAGGTAGCTCTCAATTTACCTCTAGCTAACAGGTGTTTGATCAAAATAAGGATTTGCATCTTTTCCCAAGTTTAGCTCACCACGGATAGAGATTCAGGGCAACAACTACTACTACTGTTTTTTCCAAATAGCCTTTCCTCTCAAAGTCAAAACCCGGCATTCAGAGAGGAGCTGAGGTCTCCCAGTTTAATAGGGAATGCAGCTGAAACTGTTCTGTGTCTTAAAAAAATAAGATTGTACACTCCCTAAGAATAAGTAACTACCAACCAGATTCTGCTTCAAGAAAAGCCAAATTACTAACCTCCATTTGTGAACCAGTTAATGCTTACACCCACTACCTGCAGCTTACACCCAGTTAATGCTTACACCCACTACCTGCAGCTTTTGCTTAACCCTGAACTACAGCAGTAGTGAGAAACTAGAGATTTTCCACATGAAAATCTCACTATTTGACTTTCTACCTGACAAGAAAAGCTAGTGAAGCACATTCCAGCTAAACAAGTACGGGGTAAAGGGAGAACACTATTTTCAGAATCCTCCATTCCAGAATACTCTAAGGGACCACAGTCAAAATACAAGCATGCATTGTGTCGAAATCTGCAGGGACGTGTGCTGGATCTAGTGCAACAAACATCCTGCCTGAGAAGCTGCGGCAAGGGGTTGGACCAACCGACATGCCAAGGTCCCTTCCAAACTAAATTATTCTATCATTTTTCAGACTAAAATCTGGATATTTGTATCTAGAAATAACATAAACAGGAAAAAGTAGTGTGCTACCAGACAGGTTTCAAATTAAAATTCAGCTTGACATATGGACAAAATGTTTCTGGGGGGAAAAAAAAAGAATTCACGACAGTGAGAAAAAGGGCAAGATTTTTCCTTTATGCAAAAATGCTCAGCCGCACACAAACAGATGAGAAACAAGTAATTCTGCAGTAAAAAAAAAAAAGCTGTTGGCTGTGGCAGATCACAAGCTGCACATGAATCAACAATATCATGCTGTTCCTCGCTCTCTAAATATATATTATGTTTATATTTATATAGGGCTGTACAAACAAGAAAACAGACTCTGGAATAATCCTTCCAACTCTGCTCAGTCGCAGCTCTGTGCATAGTTTGCAGCAGTGCACTTCAAGAATGAGGAAAGCCAGACAAGGTCCGAAGAGTGCCACAAGGATAATCAGAGAAAACATGACCTACATAACGCCAGACTGACAAAAATCTCGATTGCTTAGTCTAAAGAGGAGCTGACATGGTAGAGGAAGAGAATGGGACAAGACAACACACTTTCAACTGCATATAATGCAAAAGTAAAATGGAGAGAGTTTTATTCATATTCATGTAGTTATTAAGTTAGCAACACCAAGGGAAAGGTTGAGATTACAAAACACTTATTAACGATAAAGATAACAAACGATCTGGGTAGGTGGGACAGATTCACCATCATTGGAGGCCTCTAAAAATGGCTTAGCCAAAGACCTGATAAGAATGACATTAGGAGACCATATCCTGTCCTCAGGCAAGAAATGAACCAGAGTCCCTCTTAAAGTCATCTCTAGTCCTATTTTTATATGATCCTATCACTTCTGCTTGGCCGGAGGTTGCAATGTTATCTAACATTGTACGACTCTGTTATAACTGCAAACATTATCTGGATTTACTTGCAACTCACTGCCCTTCAAATCCGTACCTCCAACAGTGGGTCTCATGCCTTCGATGTCATCCAGGAGTGCCCCGAAGCCCAATAAACCAGTGGCAGTCCTCACACAGAGAGGGGTTAATGGGTAAAGACCAACGTAAAGCCTGCTGAAGCCACATCCTAAAACTCCAAGAATGGTGCCGGCTATTGTGCATTTTTGGATCAGTCCAGATGTGGGAATAGCCAAATGTCCATGTTCAGCATAAGGATTTTATACCACCTTAAAGCATTGTACGGCACGTGCGTGGCAGGGAGCTGGAAGGTTTATCACACTCATCTCAGTTATGAAGGGAATCACAGAAACCAGATCGTGAATAATCTTTATAAAAATATTTTTAAAAATCTGAATATTCTCCTTTTTCCCTTAATTCATACAATGATTTGGATTAAAATGGTGGGGGTTTCAACAAGATTAATCTCAGGCCAAACCAGTTTAGTTATAAGCCCAGCTTGTTAAGGATTCCGTCTGCTCCAAAGCTTCAGATCACCTCACATGAGGACTGCTATTTCAGAGAAATTACACTGTTCCATTATTAAGTCCCTTTGTTAAAAAAAGTTACTGTATCAACAAAATCTACATATTGTTTCCCACTGACACTCATTAAGTATTTACCCTTAATCAGTGGAAAAATGTATGACTTGAATAGTTCTTTTCAAAACCATTATAACTTCAACTCAATGACAGCAATTCAAAGGTTCAAGTTAACTTCCCCACGTGCTTGATGTGGGAGCAGAGGAACAGGAAGGCAGCTGTGTGCCAGCACAGAGCTGTATTCTTTTCAGTGTTCAACTACAGATTTTTGCAACAGTAAATACAACAGCACTGGGTGTGAATCACTGGCTGGTTTGCTCCTGCTTTATTTCTGATTTTCAAGTAGTCATGAGTGAAATACTGTGCTCAGCCTTTCAAGCACTACGTAAACTCCGAAATAAGAGACAGTTCACCGGTTAGAACTGCAACTTGGAACACGTGCCGCAGCAGCACAGCTCTCCTGTGCAAGCTCATTTGCTTTCTTCATCTGGGGTTTCCACGTGCAGAATAAAGGCATTCCTCTAAGCACTCACACAGTGGGGTTTATTTTCAGATGTCCAGGTAAATTTCTCAGACTACACTCCAAGTGCCTCCATGCTGCTATGTTAAACTCGTGCACTCCAAGCAAGAGTTACTTCATGCTCTTTACTGCAACACCATAAAAACACCTCTTCTCAAGGACATCATTCCCAGTGTCCTACTTCCAAGATTTTCTCTCTTTTTGCCCTAATTTGTGCAAAAGAATCAAGAACATTCTTTCTGCAGCCTCTCCTTGCCCAATTCTACGCTTCCATTCTACAGTTAGTGCTTTGCTGTTTACCAGCTTCTAGGTCTCTAGTTCCCCCTACTTTAAAGAAAAGCTCCAATATTTTTACACCTCAGGGTTAATACTAACAGGCCTCAAATCATATGACTACTAAGTGAGTCAGCATAATCATCATACGCCTGAGCCTGAATCCAGATAAAAGATCTGTAGAGCCTTTTTCAATGAGAGCAGAAAATTCCTACTTGGCTCTGCTTTTCATGGCTGTATTACAATCTCACACCAGGCAACTCCAATTTTCCTGAGGGAATGTATTTTTTTGCTGTTCCTCTGAACATAATACTAATCTCATCATGCATTTGTCATGTCACTCTTAGGGCTTCCAATACTTTTTTGTGCATCCATGCACTCTACAGAAAACAACGCATGTCTCATTACAGTCCACTTCTCAGCTACTAAGGTAACGACCTCCACAATATTCCACCGGCAGTTTTCACAAGCAGGACACCCTCCTTCTGCTAACAGTCTTACAATAGACAGACACCCTTCTGTTTCGCATAGCGGCTCAGTTCATCACATTTAATGGAAATTTACTTATACCAGAGACTACAATTAACTCACAAGGAAAATAGAACATACCTCTCTCCACTTTGCCACTCCCTCCTTCCACAAACACCTCTGCCACACACAGACACTCTCTGAAACGCAGCTTGTAACTAAACCTTTTTTTTTGTTTTTTGAAGGTGATTTGAAAGAACACTGTAATTCAACTTTAAAAGGAAATTAGAATTTTGGCAGGGCTGGAAAACAAAAATCCAGGCCACACTTCAAAAAAACCCACAACAAAACAAAACAGACAGAAAGGTGAATGCAACAGCCTTTATTTTGCTTTATTCAATAACTACAAAAACCTCAAGTCTGAGATGAAATCATTTTATCTTTGTATCTAAAAATATAACCCCTACTTTAGTAAAGAACTTTTTATACCAGAGGTAATGGTAACACAAGTATTAGGAGTTTAAAGAAAGACAATGCATAGGCACTTAACTCCCTGTAAAATTTCTGAAGAATAGTTCCTTAACCTACATCAAAGCCTCAATCATTCTTTAAATATTTCACTGACTATAGGAGAAAATGTAACCTCTTGGCAAAGGCCTGCAAGTTGGCAGCTTTGTGTTAGGGCACATGAATGCCCCCCAATACTAGGGATTATTGAGCAACATGAGGGGATGTGAGCCTGAAGCACACAGAGGAGAGTTACTGGGAAAGGAGGGGAAATCCTACAGGCCCTCTCTCTGTGCAGACAGTGAGTGCTGCTGATGTTGAGACTTAACTTGACTGGGACTTGTCAGACCTTCAGGGATGCTGCTGAGAGCCAAGTACTGCAACAGGTCCATATGGGGACTGATGCACAGAAAGGTAAGGATAAAATATTGAAACAGCGGGGACTGGAGCACACCCGCCATTGCAAAACACGTTAACAAAGTGTGGAGAGAGCCTCCACTTTCCCAGTACTGCCACAACAGTCCTTGTGAACGCTAACCATCACAACACAGCGCTGTGTCACCCTACTTAGCAGTTCACAGGTGATTAGTATAAGCCTGACGACAGGTGTTCAGCTTTCAACTCCAAATCTGCTCTTAAAACATTTTTGAAATAAATATTCCTGCTTTCAATGTCTTGAAAGAAGTTCCCTCCCTATGCCAAAAATCAGCTTCATTCTTAGGCCAAACTGTCATCTTATCACAAGTCACAAAAGCAGTACAAAGAGCATATTTCAGTCTGGGAAGCCTTTAATTTGTGTACACATATTACCTCCAACTTAAAAAACAAACAAAAAAATCCCCAACAATCTAGCTACTGTGCCAGAAAAAACTGACAATTTAATTTGTCTAAATTTAGTATTTGGGAAGAAGCACATTTTAACAGAGCCTAGAAATATAGCTACAGCCTTTAATTAAAGAGACAGGTAATTTCTCATGAGTACAACAGCTTCTTCAGAGAAGTCTGTCAAACAATTTTGCAAGTCAACTTTGTATCTTTTACAGATACTGTTCAAGGCTAAGGGGCGGTCCTAGTTCATATCCTCTGACCTCCCGTACAGGAATATGCTGTGACATTTCATTTGATTACTTCTGGTTCGAGCTCAAAAATCCATGGCAAACTACAGCAGAACTCCTAGTCTTGCCGTAAAGATTTGGAGAGATGGAAATTTCACCGTTTCCTCTGGTACTTGATCCTAATGCTTACAGATCAGTCCATTACTCACTATTTCTCTGCCTTAAGTAAGGACTGTTTGGGCCCTTTCTTCCATTTGCAGAAAGTAGTGCTGATTTGCCAGTCTGAGTCCTGAGGATCCTCATTCATCCATTTCTTATTAGCTTCACTTATTCAGCCTCTACTTCTTAGCCGTAAAGTTTAACATCTGCCTGAATCAAAATACATTACATTTTAATACAGGCTGCATCAGTATAGATAACTCTGTACTACTCCCTGCCCTCATTATTTACTACTTTGGTAATCTTGGTGTCACTTGCAAATTTTATCACAGTCCCACGTACTTCAGATCAATGATGAAACTGATAAATGGTGTCAAGCACAGGGCTGATCCCTATAGAGCTACACTCTATTACTATCACTAATTTTTTAGGTTTGTCAGTTGGTCAGTTCTTAATCCTTTTAATCTGCGCTTCACTGATACAGGGCAGTGCTATTTTTCAAACTGGAGCCTCACACAATGCAAAGAACTGTCTTTCTAAAAGGGCTGTTCCACCTACATCTTCACCTTTATGAGCCAAACCTCTGAACCTCTTTAAATACTGAAATTAAACTTGCTCAAGACTAATTTCCTGCAAAGCTATCCATACTGAAAATTACATCCTCATTGCTTACTTCTTTGTAAATCACTCTTTGGAAAGATTCCTAATATCCTTCCCAGGACTGACGTCTAGATGTTCAATGAGAGTTATTCCAAGTCTCTCCATGCCCGTCTCCAAAAAAGAAAATTTCTGAACAGAAACAGTCACGGAAAGACTCAGAATCACTATGGATCGAGTACCTATCTTCCTGTATTCTTATCATGCCCTTTTCCGAACAGAAACAGACATACAAAGAACCATTCATGGGGCAATGGCTGATGCATTAATGATAATGGTTTGGGGTTTTTTTTTCCTCCTTCGGGTATTAGGATACAGAAAAAAACCTTTCAAGTTTATGTCCATTATAGACAAAACAGGTTCCCCTTCTCCTTCTAACCAAACTTTTTGAACCCTATACAGAGGCAACTATAGGACTTTAACATCTTCAGTTTGTCTTTAGAAAGGAGACTGTAACTTAGCAATACATTCTGTAAGAATCTGAATGCTCCTAACTGTTTCGAGCATCAGTTGTCAAATAACATCCAAATACTGCCTTTTAGTATCAATTTCCATTCACTCATTCCTCACCACTGCAATTCATTCTGTACTGCTGCCACAATTCCTGTGAAGGAACAGCCAAAGCAACACCTTAACTTGTGCTGAAGTCAAGAAGTGATATAAGGCAGGAGCATGTTGTTTGGGGAAAGGCCACCAATCAAACATATTTTGCCTACAGGTACCGACCATCCAAAGGGTTCTGCACATGCCAAAACTCCAGCAACGTGGCTCAAGTAACATTACACCTAAAAAACCCACAGATACACCAACCCATCTGCCCTGCTCCACATCTCTACCTGTACGTAGTAGCCAAGGCTAGTGGTAGTCATCCTGACAGCAGAACTCAGCAGCCTGCATCCTCGTTCTACAAATCAAACCGCTTCATGACAGAGCCAAGGCTGCTGTCTTTCTGCCTCTCCGAAAGAACTACACACCCCTCCAGACTAGTAAGAGAACAGCACAAGGATCTTTCTGAGAAGACATGAAGTACGAAAAGACAAAATACCACAAAACTATCCATTTTTGATTAATGTGATTGATTCCAATAGTTACAAACAAGTTTTCATTACCCAGTGCTGTTGAATTTTTAAACAAAAGACAACAAAACATGCCATCCCTGTTAACGCTGTACTGCACCTCCCTCCCCTATAATCAGTCCTAGGGTAGGCTGCAACTCAACGTGAGTGAAGGCAGCAGACTGAGCTGTATGTAATTACCCATTGGATCCTATTAAGACACTGAATTCTAAAATTACAAGGCGGAGCACTGTGTATTGCTATACTGCCATGTACAAAGGTACTCGAGCAACTTCAGCCTGAAAAGCTCCCTACAGTTCGCAGTGCAACTCAAACAGACAGACACGTATTACTTAACACAAGGCATTGCAATAATAGAACTGCACAATCTCACCCCTTTTAAGAAGGTTAATGTAGAAAACAGTGCAAAGTTAAACTCTAGGAACGTAAATTATCCACACGTGGAATATCTTTTCAATGTCATTAATGCATAATTTGACAGAAATATATAAAATACATGTGTGCATTAAACTTACTTTTTATAATATTCAAGAACTTGATTTTTCACAGTTGAATCTCTGATATCTCCACATAATCATTTATAATGGAACTCATAACAAGCATAAGGCATGTTACAATACTGGAGCTCAGAGAAAAATATTCAGCACCACAAAAGCGTACAATAAACTGTCAGAGCAGAATTTGGCAAATTGTGTTAACAGAATAGTAAGTTGTGTAATTTAGAATGCCAAAGAAATCTGGTTATTTATCTCAACTCACCAGGAAAAAACACTTGAAGCCAACCACACACGTTAGTACAGCTTTGAGATAAACAGCTCTATCAATCATTTTATGCTCATTTGCATCAATTGCTTCTTTGCTACCTCATTAATAGACACCAATAGTCTTCTATTAACACAAAGGGCAGAATTATTGATCATAAATAACCTACATTTACTTTTTAAATTTTTTTCTGCTAACTTCAATATATTTGTGCAAATACAGTGTTATATTAAGCATAAAAGACGAGTAGCTCAGAGTCATCTAAGAGCCAGAAAACATTTTATGCCAGGTCTCCAAAATTGGACTGAGTTCCAGTCTCCTTCACGAAGGATAGCCAGCTCCCACAGTGAGGGGAAAGGAGGAGTCCAGTCTGCTTCAGGCTCTATGCTCAGGCTCTGCGCTCTCTTGTTCAAAGGACTTTCAAAGTAGTAAAACAAGAGAAAAAAAGCAGGAGACACTAAGGCATTCCACTGCCACCAGTTGGAAGTTTTGTCAAGAATAACACCTCCACAGCTGGAGAAACACGCACAGATCAAGCTATGTGGTAGCTGAGATCCTAACTGTTTGCATTAAAGCCAGAGCTACTCAAACTTTACAAAAATGTAAAGTCTTGTAAAAATACCCTCCATTAGGTGCTGCCTGTAACGGAAGGGAAGAATAACCAACCAAGGGGGGGAAAAAAAAAAGCCCAGACCTTAATCAAACATTCTTGGCAACTGCAATTAGCAAACAGTATTCGTGGCAAGCAGAACTACCTGAAAATCCAGCAAGAGCTCAGAAACCACTGTCAGTGCTCTGCTGTCTGAGCACCACGCAGCAGCGAAAGCCTCTTGAGTAGGTCTGTAAGGAAGACGCCTTCATGGGGGTGAGGAGGGATGAGGGGGCTCAGTGTCTGAACTGGGGAGGGTGGGT
>NW_010418330.1:24249-31273 GCF_000710305.1 Buceros rhinoceros silvestris | reverse complement strand
GGGCAGAGGGGAATCTTGATTCTAACTGTAATTAAGCATTTATTCTTTCTGCACAAAAGGAAAACGTAAAAATTCATAGTGGTGTGAAGTGAATCACATATCAACTTCAAATTACATTTTTTGCTTCATTTGAAGATCACCTCATCCCTTTTACCATTACCAGTAAAATGGTGTTTTAAATCAATGAGTAAAAAATTTCAATTATAAAACAATTATTTTCTATTAACCATAGAAATAATAGTAAAAATCTCATTCTTTCCTCAGAAAGCACTATCCAGATTAATTCAAAAAGACAGCTGAATAGAGAAAAGTGCAAATACACTTTTGTCTTAAAAAGTGTCCTAGAGGCACGTTTTGTTTCAGCAGCAAGAATTAATTTCTGTGGGTCTTTGGCATCCACTGTTAATGATCAGCTAGTACAGATTTTTGTGAATATTTTTGGACTGTCAAATTACGGTCTTGCTTATACATAAAGACACTGGCAGCATGGAAGCAGCAGAAGTACCAAACTTTAAAGCCACCCACATCTGAAGCGCCAAGCTTTCATCATGATCTGTCCTAGGAGTCAGTCACAGCAGCTCCTGTCAGACAGTGACAGACGGTCAGAGGCCGACCCCACTGCTGGCAGCGTTAGGGTAACATCTGGAAAAGCGCAAACAAGAAACAAGGACGTAAATTCATCAGGTTGGTACGGTAAAGGTCTATTCTTCTCCCGAAGTTATCAAAAATTATCTTCCATGTTTAGGAGAATGTTCAGAAACTTCTCCTACAGCTCTGCTATTTCCAGCTGATGGCCACCAGCGAGGTTACACAGAGGTACACACAGAGTCTGACACCAAATGCTTCCTGCTAGTTGACTGCAACTGAGTTCCAGCGTTTCCAGTTCCAATGTGAGCATCCCACTCAGCTCATGAATAGTGCCAGTGAATCTGCGATACTGCTGAATGGAACATGATTCTGTTTACATTTATTAATGGCTTGGAGAAAGTCTGTTGAAATAGAAAATGGGAACTTATACTTTCACAGCTTACTGCACTGGGCTAACCTAACGAGCTTTATATAACTTTGTATAAACTGTTCCAGTGCTGCTTTGGCAAAAAAAGGATTTGTTTAAAACAAACATTAAAAGCTGAATAAGGTGTAAAATAAAGCAACGTTAAAACACAAACTTCTCAGTTTAGTTAGTAGAAAGATTAGCAGAGAACAAGACATATTATCACCAAAATTTAAATACAAACGTGTAAATGTCAGCTAATATGGATCACTGCCAACATTTAGTGAAAGAATATCCAAATAGTCTCGTATGATACTACCCTATACACGCAGTCTTTTCAAAAACTAGTCAGTCATAAAGTTAAGGAGGTGAGGAATACCCAGGTGGAGTTTAAATGCTCTGATCTGACAACTAGGTTTGAATTCTAGAAATCACAACAGGGTTTATGACCCACATAAGACTCCAGCTCTTTTTGTGCCAAGAATACCATGGACTGATGCTTTCACTAGCTGGGTGAAAAAGATTGGCTTTATTTTTTCAAAGATGCTTCTCAGCATCTGAGCTCAAGACAGTTTTATTCTGGGCCAACAACAGGCCTTTTTTGAAATGCACAATTAATTTGCTCTGCGTTGATAAAGTAAACTGGAGAAAGACACTTCTTACAAAACCATCGTCCTATAGTAAGCATTCTTTTTTTATAATAAATCAATATAGATGGTTGTCACAGAAGTGAAACATCAAGCACTTACAAAGACATGCAGATGAATGCAGAGGGACACAAGTGTGTCTAAAGCCTCATATATTTTCTACCAGAAAAATAATTAACAAAAGGAAGGTATTTGCATATACATTCACAGAGAGAAATACAGATGTACCAGTTCAAAGGAGGGGAGGAAATCGTAATGTCACTCGTCACATCTGTGTGAAAAAGATTATCCTTTTTTCAAAAAAGCAAACTTAATCTCTATCTACAACTATCCTGAATACTTACTACAGCAATTTTGTTTAGCACATGTATTTTGCTGCATACTTACTGTTTCGTTTTGCAGTTTTCTAATAATGGTAATTGTAATAATTTTCATTTTCAGCAAGTACCAAATAAACCTCCCACTGCTCTGTCACACTCCATCATTGGTTTATAGCCTATATAACCCAAAATAACTTTCTATTTGTGGAAAAATTGTACTAAACCCTATAGAAGAAAAATTTAAACAAAACCCATGTATTTCCAAACAGTGTATTTGAAACATGTAATTCTTATACGCAAATCTAAGCTTAGATCGTTCTGTCTCTCTAGCAAGAACGGAGATATTCACTATCACTTAAACCATCACAAGAAATACTGTTCCAATTCTGCTTAGGTGTTAGTGATGTTATCAGCTCCCACAGGAGAAAGAAAACACAGGGGTGGAGTTTAGCAAGCTTTAAAATAAAGCTTTTTGCATTTAAAATCTTAGCATAAAGCTCACAGACTTGATACAACATTGACTTATGCAACCAACTATGCTTTGACTCTCAGCTAAATCACAGTTAAAAGGCAGATGAGAAGATACAGTTATGCTTACACTACAGAAATCCAAGCATTTTTGCCCACTGAATAGCTATCAAAGATCTTATATTTATCCATCAGACACAAGAAATATTTATGTGAAAGCGAGCTAACAGTATGCAACGGAAGGAAAACAAGTTGAAGGGCAGCATGTTACATTTCTGTAACATACGATTGTGAAGCACTATCTTCCAGTAGTTTCGTGTCATTAACACAGTCTCCTTTCCATCAGAATATGTTTTTTTATGATGAAAGTCTTTACATAACACTAATCTTTTTATTAAGACCTGAGGGAGTATACTGTAGTAATATTAGAAATCTTAGTTTTTTTCATTCAGTGATTCAAAGATGATGTCCTGGTTTAAACAGAATTAAATGACCAAAAAAAAAAAAAACCCAAAACTGTGGGCATTATGCCATGCCCTTTTAACTGCCACCACACAGACCAACAGCACAACTCACTTACTGGAAGAAGCTCATACCCTCTGAAACAAACTATCACAGTGTTGTAATAATTTACCTGTTACCCTAAAGTCATAGCAAAGGTGTTGCATCATGGAGCAGTAAGTCAGTGGGAGCCCCAGCACCGAGTGCGTGCTTCTTTCTAAAGGCTCAACGGCTAGTAAGACTCAAGAGGCAATCGAAAAGCTCTTGTACTGGAATTATTCGGTCAAGAATCTGGAACGAGGCTAAAAATCTGTTAAATAACAAACAGCAGCAAGCACAGATTTTCAACTCCGCAAAACTCAATTCAAGTTGCCCTGTAAGCATTCTTCCTTCTACTCCCTTCAAATGAAACACAAAAACAATCCAAAAGCAGACAGGTAACTCCATGTTCAGAGTTAAGATGAAGCCCATGGCTGTTGATTAAGGACCTTTGGGGAATTCAAGGGACAAAAGCATGAGGCCCACTCCCAATTCTTGATAAAACGGGGGGAGAGGGAGGAAGACTATGTGCCTGTCTTGTTCTCCCTGTCGCTGAGCACTAACCTGATCTCCTCAAGAATCAGCCTGCCAACTCTTGTGTAGCTTTTAGAGTCTGATACGCCCCGACCACACTGTCCAGTTTGTTTGCAAGTCAGTTGGGCCCTCGAAAAATGTATTTGCAAGGGTTAAAAGAATTTTACAGATTTTAAGTCATACTTTCCATTGGCTAATCATTACTCAGCTTGAACTCCTGATGGTGAACTCCTTGACACTAATGAGCCTACATCTGTTCCTCTAATTCAAAATTACTTTGCTCTGTGAGCTACTTTTGTTAACAAACCAATGAACATAATGATTTTTTGACAGTGGACAAGCTATTCAGCGCAAATCAACTTAAGCAATTCTTCTCAAGTTTAACTGTATTTTGTTAGAGGAAGTAACTGATTGTGAAAACAAACCTGCGCCCCTGGACAAGCTGATTTCTTCTCATGCATGATTTCAGTAACCAAAAAGCAGACAACCAAAAACCTCACACACTGGATACAGATAGCCAGATCTATCTGTTATCGAGTAAGCAGAAAAAAACCCTGTGTTTCACCGGAAGTCACAAGGTTAGGTTACAAATCAGAGTAATTACACGGAACAAAAATATAAATACTAAAAGCAGCCCTGAACTACCTAAACTAAATGACCTACAGACATAAAGACAGTAACTGTCCCCAACTCAGATGTACTGTAAGTAAAAATGCGTACGGAAGCCCAGGCGTTGCTTTTCACCGGAAGGGTGGAAATGGTCAGGCCGCTGCCTGCAGAGGAGCTATTGCTCCCTCTGTGCACAGCTTCTAACCGCAGCAACTCTCCCATGAACACAACGGAGAGACTGGAGCAAAACAGCCAGTGCTCAGAAACATTCAGTCAGGACCTGAGAAAGCCGGTTACCCTTCTGATCACTGACAATGCACCAAAGCTGATGTTTTCTCTCGTTATTTTGCTCAAGTGACCACAAATGAGGTGGTCACATCATTTCTAACAGTTTCAAGTAGGCTTTAACCCTGAAGTTCACAGATATACTTCTTCTGGTTTATATACTTAACAGTAAATGGAGTAATAAATAGATACAGGGAAAAAAACCCAAGCAGTAAGTCTTGTGGGATGTGAAATTTGGTATGCATTATGCCCTAACTTCCAAAGGAAAAAAATAAAACAATAAGCACCTCTAAATTCGCCCGCAGCTTTTATTCTCAAAATAAAACCATCTCCTTCTTATCTTCATAATCTCAGGCTCCTCTTTACATCCCAGCTGTAAAGCACAGGACAGCAATGACACTTCTACTCCAAGGTACATATTCAAACTCAGAAGCTGAACACTAGGTGAAATTTATGGGTCAGATACGTCAAAAATACCTTACAAAAATAATTTCCTCTTACTAATAGTCCCTGAAAGCTCACAGGCACTGTCAGATCTTTTCTAAATTCAAACCAGTGTGCTGATCTACATCTTTATTTACATACACGTATTGCATATTATATGTGCAGATGCTGAAATATGTTTGTGTAAAATGCAACCTATAAACCCCCAAGACTCAGATAGTGCTGATGCCTGACACTTGACAAGGTCTAAAACAGTGAGAAGAAAGGATTCAAAAATGTATTTCAAGAGCATTTCCTAAGATGTCAGAACTAAAGAACTCATGCCTATTACCAAATAGGCAGCTGACAGTTATTTCTTGTGGAATGTATTTCAGAAATAGCCTAACACGATCACAGTATCTCCCAACCTCACACTCTCATTAAGAAGCGAGCAGGTGGGTTTCAGAGTACATGAAAGCATCATGCTCCTAGTAGAGGTAACCTTTTTTGTCCTCATTAGGATGAGTGATGACAGCAGTGAAAAAAATGAAGCATTTTCCCTTTTCTTTTTCCTTCCTTTTCCCAGTATAGTAACAATAACCAGCAGAGAGGATTCTTTGCAGCAGATGAATAGATCCACACTGGTTTCACGGTTTAGTTTATTAGACAAGAAGTATCCCAGGTATTTCTATCTTGTGTTTGACTCAGGACGACATACAAAGAAAATGCTGCTTGCTATTGCAGCATTTGATCCAAAATTCTTCTTTCATCTTGTTCTCACAACTTCGCATTTTGCCTTTCCTTCTATCATTTTTCCAACATCCTGCAGGATACAAATCAGACAGCGTACCGCCAGAAGGGCAGCGATTGCAAGATTAATAGCACACACCAACAATCGTATGGCAAGAGATAGCAACTACCTTTAGGAAAGACCATCCTTGTGTAAAACCAGCTGGACATTAATTCAAAGTGAAATCGTAAGGAAATGAGAAAAAACTGCTAATTAAACCAAAATCAACCAGAATTTATACTACTGATTTTTAACCTTTTCCAAGACAACTCATGTTATCAGAAGTACATACATTGACAGACACACACAAACATGCCCTTCAAATATCTCCACGTTTCTGCACTAATCATTACCTACAGCTTCACTAACACTCCTACCTTCCCAGACAATGCAGAAACTGGAAGGCATGTGTGCACTGGGCCACTGTCAGGCGTACTGGGTCACTCTACTCTTAGAAAACATCTGAGATTATTATCTGAAGTCCACATGATGAGAAAGGAAAATAACTCCACAGGTTTAAAAACCCCCAAAGTCATACTTCCTAATCCCACTTCGTATTTTTCCTACTCTGATCAATTCCCTGACCAATTCTGCCTGCTCTGCAGTCCTCACGTGCATGCAGAACAGACAGAATCTGTGTACTGTTCCCCACCTCCTCAGTAACAACACAGCCACAGACCACTGGCTGCAGCAAACTCTGCTGACCTGCAGGCAGTAACAAATGCAAGGACAGGGAGAGCTTTTAGAGCTCTTCAGAGTCCGAAACCACGGTAGTCATGGCCCATTCTTCCAGGCCTAGGGGAGGTAAGTCAAGGGGTTTTCTAGTTTGTTCCAGCCACAGGTACAGCAAGGGGAAGAGTACAGAGGAGCTGATTCAGTCTCACAAATCCTCCATTTAAGAAGAGAGAGGAAATGCCCATTGCATTTCCATTCATCATTATCTAATTCAATTTTCCCTCTACCAGTTTTTCTGCAAGCAGTAGGCAGAAAGGCCATGTAAGAATATATGTGCTGCTGCAAAACTTACAGAAATAAGCGATAGCCAGAATCAAAACAGATGAGTCTCAAAAAAAGCCAGAACCCTGCCATGCTAGAGAACAACTGCGCCTGCTAAGTTAAAATATTGTTTAGAAAATTTTTTTATTCAAAGAATCACAAATAACACTGCACCTTCAAGAGCTCAAAAGGCAAAAAACCACCTCTCTCTAACTTGATAATAAGAAATCTAAAATGTGTCCAGAAGACTGAGGCTGTAGGCACTGCCACAGAAAAAGACCAAATTGGTTCAAGGTCTTGAAAATAAAAATATAGTTGACATTAAATATTCTGTAGGACAAAAAAAAAAGGAATTTTTTGTGGAATATATATTTTTTGTGTGTGTAATGTAAATTACTTAATGCTGAAATGTTTCCTG
>NW_010418330.1:16587-24176 GCF_000710305.1 Buceros rhinoceros silvestris | reverse complement strand
CCTGCTGAAAAATTCTCCCAAGACTTATTTTAGTTTTGAAAAGCAGGCACATTTTGTGCATAAGAAAACGAAACAGGTACAAGCATTAATTCCTACTAACATAGAATGTGAAGTAGGTTGCTTGAAATTAATTTAAAAACATTAATTACATTCAGTCACAGGACCATAAAATTAAGCAGTCTAATGTATCAACACTTGAAAAATACACTTGAACATACTCCCCTCGCGAGCAGTGGTCTAAGCTATCAGCTTCTGTAAAATTCATCCACCAGCACCTCTGTCCAGAGTTTCAGTGATAGCACTCAGTTAACAGCTACACCACTGCTCTCCTCAGAGGCACTTCCAGCACTTCTCTTGTAGCTCGGGATATTGATGAGTATTAGAATGAAACAACTGGCAAAGACCAATTTCATAGCTCTTGTCCAGAAACACGCAGGAGGTTTTGCAATTTATTTTTTATACT
The DNA here is from genome assembly GCF_000710305.1 of Buceros rhinoceros silvestris. Lineage (NCBI taxonomy): Eukaryota > Metazoa > Chordata > Aves > Bucerotiformes > Bucerotidae > Buceros > Buceros rhinoceros. The sequence continues at coordinate 23,713 of NW_010418330.1, read as the reverse complement.
GCAGCTACTGCCTCGGAAAGTCATAGGGTTAGACTCCAACTTTTCCTTGAGAGAAGGAGAGTACGAGGAACAGAGAGAATAGTGTATCTATCTTTTCTGCCCTCACCTTCAGGCAGGAGGCTTTGAAGGAGAGGGTAAAGATCTAACAGTAGTTTGGCATCCTCACAGGTTTTGAGTTGAAGAGGCCATTGTGCTTTTCTTGAACCGCCGCATTTCCTGAACCCCTACCTGCCTGAAGTGGCCACAGAAGTTGAACTCTTGTCTTTACAGCCAGCACAAGGTATGTCCAAGGGTGTGGTACAGGAGAAATACTGCAGCACTCTCTCTTCTGATGGGAGAGGTAAAATTCTTTATAAAGTACTGCTTCGGAACTTACTTGCCATCCACGTTCACCCTTTTCCTCCCTTTCATCTATTTTTGGCCAAGTATGTCAATTTTCTGTCCCCATAGATAAGAGTACCTCATACATTATGCAGTTACTGGAATTTAGGGTTTAACTAATATCACTCCAGGTCTTGAAAACCCAATCAAGCTCTGGTAACCTTTCCTCTTCTATTTACCACGTTATACAAAGTTCAAAACACTGAAGCTGAAGCTTCAAGTTCAAGGTTGCAGCCCATCTTTAATCTTCTATTAATATTACAGAAGAACAGTTCTGGAACATTATGGTACTTTAATTATGAAAAATTAGTAATGATTAGCATAGCCATATTTTACAAATAAGACTGTGCTCTTACTTCCGCAAGCCTAATCAATAGTGTTCTTGTAAAATTTGGTTTGCTAAATCCACTGGAGTGGAGGGACTTGATAATTCCCTTTTAAATCGACTTTTACAATATCCCAGCTGTCTAGTTCTCTATATTTGTCATGACAGACAAAGGTAAATTAAAAATTCTAAATCATCACCCAGGGCAAAGCTTGACAGAAGAGTGTAGGGCAATACTCTTTAAAACCAGTAACAAAATATATTCCAACACTATAGAGAAAACACACTGTAATTCTTCTGTGCGCATTTAACAGATGCAATTTTCACAAAAACTAATCACAACACACAACTCCAATGAGCGTCTCACTATTCTTTCTTGAATAGTCTAATTGCATTGGTCACAGCAATGGAATCTTGTATTCATGAAGGCATGTGTTTAGGCGCAGAGGTTAGATGTCACCTCCATGATTGATAATGTTTGTTTTGTTCTCTGCTTTTCAATAACTCTTCACTTTAAGCAGCATTTTCCCTCTAAACAGGAGTGGGTGTAAGGACACTCAGCATAATGGAATGGACCAGGTTTAATTCCCTTAATCACTTGGTCAGGGCAACAGAATTAACTGTCCACATCTGTTCCCTCCAAGCACACAGGCTTAGTTCTCCCTCTTATGCAATAAAGGAGTGCAGGGTCATGATGTCACCCTAGCCTGCCTTTTCCTCCAAAACTGAATCCACAGACTGTCTGTGGATCAACACAGACTGATTCTGAACCACAAAACACTTGTGATGTGGCAAAACCAGCACAACCTTGAGCCTCAAGAGTAATCTTTTGTACAATATGGTATATGCAACCAAAGAAAAAAGCAGAGCTGTTGTGCCACTGGCAAACCCACAGGCAAAAAAAACCCAAACAAAAAACCAAACAAAAAAACCCCCACACTAAAGCAACCATTTTTTTTTGACAGGGTTTATTGCAGGTGGTCTTGATAGACCATTGAAAACAGAATGTAACTGCACCCATAGTTAGGGTGATATGTCCAAACAGGTTCATAATTACCAATTTAACCACAGTGTTAAAGAAGATGTTCAACATCATTAATCACACTGACAGAGCACTCTGGAAAGCTGCCTAACGAAGTCCAGGGAGGGTCAGATTCAAAAGAAAATTTGAAAAGGTATCATTGAAAATGGCAATTAATGCAGACCCATTGGTTCACGCTTCTGGTTTGCCTCTGAAACCTGTACTGGTTTTGTACTGCTGAAAGCAAGACGATGGAGGTCAATTGCTCCTAGCCCCCGGTGCCCACAAAACAAGGATTATCTTGGTGCTCAGCCTCCAGGTAGAGCCAGTAATGAGCCACCTATGCTCACCCACTTCTGACAACTGGACCTCCCACCTTTGTTTATGGATGAGCGGACACAGAAATATTAAGTTCAGGAAAAAAACCCAGCATAGTTCATGCTGGGAAACAAACAGTGAATCACCAGAAGGGGGAGGGAGGAGTCGCCAACAGCCAGGTAAGTACAGGGAACAAAACATGGAGTAGCTGACAGGAAGCTTCAAGAAAGTGACAAAACCAATCTATTTATAGCAACAGCTGCACTATTTTCTGGTAAAAAAAAAATAAATTAGTTTTGGAGAGAAAGAAAACAGCTTTCTCCTTTAAGGCCAAACACTTCACAAGATGATTGCCAGTAGATGCTACATTTCACCACAAAGTTATTCTCTAGCTTCTTAAGACATACTGGATGCAAAAGGAGAAACTGCCAGGAAAACCTACGGGTCAGCTGGCAGTAGGAAGGTGACAGAGAACTTCCTGAACTTATTTCATAAAAAACTCATTAGGAATCTTCTTCCACACACCCTTTGCAGCAACACTTGTGTTTCTTTTTTATGCTGTGACTACTTTCAGCTGGCATTTTGTCCTTTGCCTGACCTGAGCTGAGGGTGACTTCAAGATAGCAGGTTAAACACAAAATAATCCCCTCGCAAGGCTGTGTCAGTCTATGAAATGAGGCAGGAGGTAAGACACCTATTAACTCCCTAGTCCTCGATACTCCACAGGGTAATCCATGAACGTGCCTGTGCAGGAGCCCAGAGGAAAGCTGGCATCCCAGGGAGCAGCCAGTGCAGTCCAGCGAGCCGGGGTGAAGCACCACAGCACTGGCATCAATCAAGGTAGCAGGGATTATACCTGAGCCCCAGAGTGCCTCGGGAGTTTGTTCCATGAGCGCTGAAATCTCATCCTCCTGGTAACTGCTACTAGTTTCTACATATGCAGAACTCAAGACAACAGCACTCCAAACCTGTCTGTCCAAGTCTGATTTTATCTCTACAGTAACTAATAAAAACATACAAATGAGGGTGATAATACTGCTTGTTTTACAGGCAGGAGGTCAGAGAGCGTGAATCAGTTACTCCTGTGTGCAGGCCACTGCTGGCTCTCTGACCGGGAAGAACCGTCTACAAAGGACACCATTTCCTCTCAAGTAGAGACACGTGGTGCTGTGATTCTGCCTTGCCTCGTCCACGAGCCCACTTACAGCCAAGGAACGCGTAGGAGAAAATAATCAACTACTGTCTGGAGATAAGAAACATATTATTTCTCCAGGGAGCAAGTGGGGGAACCAGGATGCAACAGCTGTTTTCAGTCACACTATTTGTGTCTTGGGCTGCTCCCACAACATACACTGCTGTGCCAGGGCTTGAAAGGAATAGCCTATATTTATAAATAGAGAGAGATAAATAGGTATGTCTGTGCGAGTGCGTGCATCTGGCTGTACCACAAACGTAAGGAGAAAACATCCTTCCCAGATAGACTAACGTAAAAGTAAAGAGAAATTACCCTTCCCACACACATTATTTTAAAGTGTGTGTGCTGGTATATTTTTATTTTAGAAAACTGGTTACTTTGTCATTGGATTGTGTCCTTACTGCACTTAGCAGCTGAAAAAAAAAGATAAAAGAAGTATGAATTCAAATGTAATTCACAGGACAAACAAGTATTTATTTGAATTTTTAAACAGCCTGGTGATTTCTCTTCTCCATTTCCCACTATAATATAAAGCATGTTAAATGGGAAAATGTGTTATGAATGCCAAACCTCCATAAGTAAAAGTCTATGGAAAGAGAATTACACTATTGAGGAAAGTCTAAAATAATTTCTCAACCAGCACAATTGAAAAGTAACATTGCCAAAAAGTAAACATACCTGCAAAAGCAGATTTAGGTAATAAGTCAAACCCTCTGACCTGAATATTTCTGTAAATGGGTCTAGAATTCATCCAGTGAACACTTAAACGATAGTGCTTGAAACTACAATTTTTCATAACTGGAACTTTAGGCAACATTTGCTACAATATTGTGCTGAGTACCTAAAAGAGTGATATGTTTAATAGCATTCAGTCATCATATAATTACATGCACTGTATACAGCAACCATTTAACGATGTAGCTAAGCCAATTTAGGAAAATATGCTCATCCACTAAGCTATTACAGCTTAGAATGATGTGCTTATCTACTTTGAAGTTCAACTTACCATTAATTGTTCAACACTAATAGAGTTCTGAATAAATAAAGTCAACAAATTAGAATGCTATAGTTAATTGTAATTAATGTGGCTGCGTGTAAAATCCTACTTTCACAGAGTAAGATGGCAAAGAAGATAGCGTTGCCTTTTCATAATGAAGTTTGAGTTGTTCTACTGCCATCTTCACCCAAATAAAAAATGGTCCCACAAAAATTATGAATTAACAACAAACCAACTACATTTCACAGAAAAATATACTCTTACTATCATTACTGAGTTCATAGCAAGGCCATCTGCATCTTAAGCCTTCCACATACGTACGTATAGACACATGCACAAATATATGTATAGTTAAGGCAACAGATCTTCTCAAGAACCCTGATTTATATGGTTTTTAACTGCAATTTAGTGTCGTCTTTTCCCAAGTCTGTGTTCTATTTCAAGTTTCTATATTCAACTTGAATCCAGAAGAGAAATACAAAACAAAACAACTCACAACAAAACTAAATCAAAGCCAAATAATAGAAAGGATTTTCATCTTTATCTCTCTGCCTGTATCTCTTGGTTATATAATCACAGCTGTAATCTCCAGTAAACGCAGACTCAATCAGCACAATAATGCTGGGGAAGATCTCTCAAAGCTGTGATGTGTTGTAGAATCTAAACCGACTGTTACAGCTTCAGAAAGTTTCCTTCAAATGACCAGATGGGTATGCAGTCCTTCACATCTTCAACAAGAAGTGTAGCGAGACCATGAAACATGATCTGTCTCAAATATTTGGAAGGAAATTTGAAAGAGAAACTTTTTCCCATATGTTTTTCCAAAATTATGCATAGGAGATCGTACCAAAACACATCCCCTTTGGTCAAATAACAAGTGCTTGTTGTTTCCTGTTTCGTGAATCAAATAACTTTGTATTTACTTTGCTGCAAGAAAACTGTGAAGTTGCTTGTATATGGTGAGAGCAGATGCATCTGTCTTCCCGAAGACAACGCAATCATCTGTGGACATCTGCAGGTCAGAAAACATTTTATGAGGTTTTAAAAACCAATTTACTTCATGTAATACGAAAACTACGGTCAAGATGTGCTATTCTACCAATTTGCAAAGCTGTAATTTAACAGACATAAAGTTAAACTGTTTCCCCTGAATTATAACAGATTATCTCACCCATAGAGCTAAACCTCAGAAGTTAGGAGAAAAGTCCTGAGTGTGCAAGACTACGCAACCTAGAATAGAATGGCAAGCACTACCATCAACTGTTGCTTTCTATACGCTATTAAAGAGCTGAAGAGAATGAAGTGTTACCATTAAAGAGAGAAATAAAATGTTATTGTACATACTAAAATGATTTGAAAATACTAAGGTATTTATACTGTATGAATTCAAGTCACATAAGGAAAGATACTGTCCGATTAATAGCGAACTTGTGGATGAAGTCAGAAGCAGCACATCCCAAATGGAGGGTTACTCCTGGATCTCCACCAAGCTCCAGCTATAAAAGAAAACACGTTAACTTTGTGTTCACACTTCCTAGCTATCAAAGGGGTGCAAGTTGCCAAGAACCGGTCCAGCTGCAGGCTTGGTTCTTTTTAACCAACAGACTGGTTAAAAGTGTAATCCTCTGGCACACTGGTAACACCGTGAAGAGAAAAATGCTGAAGTAATGACTTAGAAGAAAACACTAGAGGACTTAGGAGAAGGGAGTAGACCCAGCCTTTACCATTCATGCACAAAGATCAGGGAAGTCCGATCTTGTAGTGATTCATTTAATACTAGATTTAACCCACTTTCCTTGAGTGTGCGGCAGAGCTATCTGCCATGTATTTAGATGTAACACCAGGTGTTTGAGCACCACTTGCTAAGCATTCTGAAGACTCCACGTTAGGCTGCTCATTTCTATTCAGCAGGGCAGGAATCAAAGCTGACTTAAAAATCCAATATAGCTATTACAGCTTTTTTTTTTTAAGTATTATGAATACAGTCTCTTTGAGAATATATTTTCTGTGAACTGTGAAAGAATGAAAGAAATCCATAGTACTTGCAGTCTGAAGTACACACAGAATTCCTATTTCTTATAACTTCTTGTTTCTGAACTTCATCACCTTCAACTAAGGGCATAAACCACCCACCTTTTATGACCAAGCTCCACTATAACGCAGTGCTTACAATGCAAATTTTAGATGATACTTGTGAGTGGCCAGGATAAAGAAATACTTTATTTTCTTCAGATCTATCAAAAGAACTGGTTGCAGGTGAGATTAGATTTTTTAGTCCATTCATGGTATTTGCTACACTTTCCACATGCTTCATGAGACAGAAATCATAACCAACACGGAAGCCTGCATTTGCAGTTGTGGAAGAGTATCAGAGTACATCTGAGCTTCAATATTTCACTTCTAAGAGCATGCAATAAACAAAAAGCCCACTCCCTTGCTTTATCATTCCCTACCGGTTGGAAAAGCCAGAATTCAAAATACCAGTAGCTTGAGATCAAGTATGAAAATTCATAAACCATCCACAAAAAAGCTTGTGACAACACGCTTTGGTTTAATAAGTTCATCCACAATACTTTACACATCTAATTTGGAGATGCGCAGGCATATCCATGCGTATCTAACCATCACATGTACGTTATCTGCACTGGCTGCTGCAATAGACAAGGTACTCACACCCAGACAGATAGATACGTCTGAAGCAGAAAGGCCATCACATTTTCTCATGTTCTGTCAGCTTGTCACAGATTACAAAATGAAGAATCTCTTCTCAGGTATTAGGCATCCACTCCTGAATTTCTCACACAGGGTACCATTCCAATAAACTGCTGAGGGACAGAACAACCGCAGCAAGCGAGAGGAGGAAACAGCTCTCCCTGATAACAAATCTAA
>NW_010418330.1:16082-16487 GCF_000710305.1 Buceros rhinoceros silvestris | reverse complement strand
TAAGCATCCCTGCCCTTCTCCATCAGCACAATTCATTCACTTAGTACTTCGTATCAGACATCCTTTCGAGGGCTGGACCTCAGCTGCAGCACAGCAGCCATTTCTCGTACGACGGACACATATTAGAAAGGCAACAGATCCCAACATAAGTGAATCCCACTGTTGCACAGAAACAACCCAAGCAGTTCTGCCCACACCCATGCCTGGCTCACGCTGCACCAACAAGAAGTAAATATTAGATGATGACGCCATGTTCGGCAATTGGTTTTGACGTGCCTTGGTCATTAGGAAGAAGAGTGAACAGCTCGACAGACAAAACAAGTTCTGTAGTTTCCTGCATGGCAGAGAAGAAAAATTAGATATGAGGACTATAACCAATTCGAACCCAGCAGGACCATGAACTCT
>NW_010418330.1:312-15973 GCF_000710305.1 Buceros rhinoceros silvestris | reverse complement strand
GCCCTCTGCATCCCTGCCATTCTGCATGGCCACAAGAATGCAACGAACCAAGTACCAGCTATGAATCTGTAGCCCTCCGTGCTGCAGCTGAACAATACACCAATTTCCTTCTTACCTTGGAAAGCTCCATACACACCACACTGAACATATTAACAACACAACAGCTATTCCTTCTCAGACGAGGTGCTAGATAACTTCATTACTTTTTTCTACAACACAATCAAGGATTTAACAGTCACTGTGCAAAATAATCACTACACTGAAGACATATGAGAAACGTGTTAGGATAGGTTTTGCCCCAAAAATGCCTATTATGGAAGTGTAACAGAGAAGCAAATTAAAAAGACAAATGTTTTAGAAAAAGCAAAATTAAATTAATAAAGCTTTCAGAGGTTTGTTTTTAATTCTCTGACACAGCAAATTCAAGACTTGCAGACTGCATGTATTTGCCCCATTTTGTTACAGCAGTTAAATACAGCCTAATGAGGTACGCACAAATACAATTTTTTCCACAACAGTTCTAACCTGCTTTAACTTAATAAAATTGAGTATTAAAACAATACTATGCATGTGTGGTACAATCAAGTACTATATTGTACCTAGTACTATACTGTACTTAGATTTTAAATTTTGAAATAATCCAGATCCCCTTTCTCCAATATACTGAAAGGAAAAGAATATTTTTCAGATCAGTCACTAGAAGCCTTTTAATATCTGATGAAGATGTAGTGTTTTTTTCAAAAAAAAGTCATTATCTAAATTCCTTTCTAATACAGATCTTAAACTGGGAAACAATATTTTGGTATGGAAAAGCTCAACAGACATGATAGGAATTATTTAATTCAATAATGATTCTAGAGTTAAATACCTCCTCCTAACAAGAACTTGTTTCTACTTCACCTTCACGGAAGCAGTAACCAGACACTTAACTTGCCATACTTACCTTTTTGAAGGAAATGGTTTGTATACATGCATATCTTTCCAAAAGTTAAACACATCTATCTCAACACAGATAGATGTTGTAACAGCCTACATGGCAGTGTGCTTTTTCCAAAATAGATTCTGAGCAGCAAGGATTTCATGAGAGATTGTCTGCTAAGCCTTAACTTGGACTATACTTTCATAGTATTGCCCTCTCTTTAAACTACTGATTCACAGGAAAAGGCAGTTTCATCATTCTTCTTTCAATACTCAATGATTTGAGACAATTTAAAAAAAAAATCTGTTTACTTTCTGTTACTCAGAGAAATAATCGCAGTTATCTAACGCTTCATAGATTAATGTTTGGTAGCTAACATAACTAGGCCATAACAGGAATCAGCATGCAGTACAAAAATTTACTTTGTAGCTAGCTAACAGAAATTCACTTCCTACAGAAATATGACTGGCTGATGACAAACAGACGAATGATTCACAATGCAAATGAGAAAAAAAAAGACAAAAAGAAAAGACATTTGATTTTAGCCACAACTTAGAAACATGTTTACAAGATATTCTAAGACACGACACACTCCTTCCAGTGCCCTCATGTAAGTCCTCTGTGTAACAGAAGAGCCTCGTCCGCTAACCCAAGGCAACAGAAGCACCGCTGCACCCTGCAGAATGCCAGTGCTGCAGCAGCTAACGATGATGCTGCAAACTTACAAACCCCAACTGGTGCCTGAACGTTAGATACTCCCGCATCACTAGGTGACCAATTTAGTCAACTATGGCAAACACACGTAGCGTAAAGTATTTACTAGCTCCACAGCAATATATTCATCACAGCAGGAGTATTTGGTAGGAAGAGACCTTTAAGATCGAGTCCAACTCTTCACCCTGCACTGCCGTGTCCCTCAGCACCACATCTACACGGCTTTTAAACTCTTCCAGAGATGGGGACTCCACCATTGCCGTGGTGGAGTTCCCCTGTTCCAGTGCTTCACAACCTTCTCTGTATTTGTATCATGCCATCAGGTTATGCGGGATGGGCATGAAACCAGTAGGAATAGCAAGATGAGACTTCACAGAGCCCTGTTTTAGCTGCCAGGCTCAACAGTGCCATGTCACCTAAGAAGTCTGAAAACCAAATTGGGCTTTGGCATCATGCATCAAGCTAAGCAGCATCAATACTCTTCTTTGAGAGCCTAATAGACCACGTCTGTTCTTCCAACTAATCACTGAAATATCTGTGATGATCACGGCTCTGTCATCAGGGGTAAAAAAGCCTGCTTAACAAGACCTGAAAAAATGACTGCAAAATTTGACAGATTTTTTAAAAGTAACGATTCAGTAGCTATTTGCTATCTGACCTTCATTAGAATTTTTTTTATTATCATGTTGCAAAAATCTATTACATTACTGACTGAAGCTATTAGTCACTAGAAAGCCACACCACCACGTTCCCCAAACTGGGGAACCATCATTACCGTTAATTTCAAAGGATAGCATTAAAAGAGACAATATTCAATATTTTACTTGCTAATTCCACGTAATTTATATTATAAATGCATGCAGGCAGGTTATGCCAGCCTGCATGATCGGTCATTTTTTCTGAATCATTTTGTTTTCCAGGAAAAGCCTCAGTAGCATCTAGGGCATCTAGTGATACCTCAGTGGAACTCAGAGTTCACGGAGATGTTCTATAGTACTGATACAGTGGTAGTCGCAGAGGGCACCTATTTCCACATGTAAAAAGATCAATACTGATGCAATATAGGGAAACAAGGAGAGAGGCAGGGCTTCCCTCAGAAAGCTATTATAGCTTAAATCTTTCATCTTACTCAATTTCATGTGCATTCCAGGGACTATCATGAAGACTTCGCTTCTATTATCTTCTCCTCACAGTATTTCTGTATGATCTGAAGCATGATCTATTTTTTTGTGCTTTTATTTTTCTCATGTGAGGTTCATTTACCACTTACACTTACTTTACACTTACACTTTCTTTACACTTACACTTTCTTTACAGGGTATTTGATGAAGTCTTATTAACTATTTGGGTGCTGGTCTTAGCATACATGTTGCCGAATGAATTGCCTGGAATATACAAATACTTATTAGTGCAAAATTTCAACTACAGAGCTAGAAAGTCGCTGGAACACTTGCAAAACAGCTCAGCGAAACACCTGTCTTATTCATGACCTTAGCCTCTTTCCATACGTTAAGAGCTCGATTAGACAGGAAGCCTTAAAAGGGAAAAACAGTTTAACAAAAACCACGATACCCCCACCTTGCAATCACAAGGACTTTTGTATCCAGGTTGCAAAACCTCACACATCCTTGCACAGATACATACAATCTTACCGAATCTCCAATAGCACTAACTGCTATAATCCATTTTTACCGTCTTCAAATTATCCAAGTTTTCAGCTGTCCTAAGTCAAAATTCCCATTCAGTAACTTGGAAAATGCATTAAATTTCTAAGAAACATCGTTGGAAAAAACTTGGGAGGATTTTTGGTACACATCTGTGTAGATCCACCTATTTCTATCATGAAGTGCTAACCCAGTACATTGAAGAGAAATACAGCTGGGAGAGATGCCCACAGCAAAGTTGCCTAATCTGTCCCCTGACTGCAAGGCAGTGTCGATGGTAATGCTATCAGCCCAGACGGATGTCTGTCCAGTCTGCACTGTAATACCAGTAACAGAGAGAATTTCACGGTCTCCACAGATACACCCTTCCAATGCTTTACTGATGCTATCACTTGAAAGGGGATTTTAGGTTTTGGTTTTGTTTGTTTTCTCTAATTTCTAACCTCAATCTCTCAGTGAAAACGATTCAAGCTTTAAGGAAGTCCTACATGAGAGCAGGGTGGCGCAGATAGGTCCATGAAATGAAGCACCATGGAGACTGTAGAAAAGAACAAATAATCTTTCTGTGCTGGAATTCCTGCTAGGAGACAGGAAAACAGAAAGATGAAAAGTTCTGCCTATGGACCTCACAACTAAGAAGAACAGAACTCAAAGGTAAGTACGGTTAGAAATTGGGGAGCCAGGTTAAGAGTTCCACTGTGGCTATGGTTTGTATGTAGGTATAGCATCTTTGCCATTATAACTCACGGCACTCAGAGAAGACAGCAGCGTCCTGGAAATGAGTTTTAACTGTAACACACACACGATGGGGATGGGGGGGAGGTCTATCTGATGATGATGTTCTCTGCTAATGAAACTGTGCAAATTCATCTTGCAAAGACTTGAATAACTCATACACAACAGCCTTAGAGACATCTATAAATAAACCACTGAAGAAAAGCAGGTAGCTCCAAGGTATAACCTAGTTTTCCCCAAAACATAGTTCCCATTGAGAGACAGACTTCCACTGTTAGCCACTGTACACCATTATCCACAGGGAAACAGATTAAGTCATATGAGAATACTGAAATGTCCGTGCCTGGTGTGTCCCAGGAGTAAGAGGAGCTCAGGTCTTGTATGCCAAAATCTCAGCTTTTTGTCAACACATCTTCAAAGACAGCAAAGAAATGGGACACAAGATGACAGCAGGATGTTAGTGCTGCCACCCAGTTTTCATCTGGGAGAAGCACAGGTGTCTGCACTATACGACACAGTGATGGTCACCAGTGAGGTACTTCTGCTCTGCTGCCCAAAGGATTTAAATCTCGTAGAAGTTTAAAGACAAGGGCTAAACTGGGCACTCATTATTCTACTGAACCTGAGCCTTGGTAATTGAAAAAAATGTGTTCCCATGATGTGCTAAAAGCGATCAGTGAACAAGCCACCTAGCTGCCACATATTTCAAATATAGCCATTTTAGTTATTTCAAAAGACTCTTGTTCACGTTCAGAGTAATCTCAAAGGGAGAAGACAGCCTCTATAATAAAGCTGTTTATCTGAAATTAAAAATTTGATTAATTTTTCTTTCCCTCCTGCACTACTGGAACCTCATCCAATTTCTATCACCTTCCAAAACACTTCCTAATTCAAACATTTGCAATTAAAAAAAAAAAAAAAAAGATGACAAAAGGTGCGCAACTAGCAAACCCAAAGACATGCATCTTTCCACAAACCTGATACATTTCAGGCAGTAAATCCAGTTCCCAAATGAATCTACTACGGCAGGTCTGGAAGGAAAGCACAGTTTGTAAGTTGAGTGGGTGAACTGACCAGCAGAATTTTCTCTGCTGTTCAGAGGCAATGGATCCAGACCCTTAACTGTGGGACGGCAACAGCCCTTTGTCTAAGCGGAGAATAAACCTATCTTTCAGAGCATTAGCTTACCCTACACCACTGCCTCCCTAGTAAAGGAAGGATTGTTTTCCATAATACAAAAAGCTGTTACAGATTCACTATGTGAGCAAACCGCTATGTTGAATAACCGCTAAGTAGGAAAGATGAATAATAGCACTATGGACTCCCAAAAGTAATCAAAGTGGAAATAAACATTCATTTATAACATTCAGCATTTAGCTATAATCTACTGGTAAGAGACACAAATAAGATTTCACACACAACAGACGAAATGGCACCAAGTATTCACACAACTTTGGGCAATGAGATAATTAGTCAATAGAAACATTAGAGTATACCTGTAAAACCTTCCCCATCAATATCACAGCTGAGGGAAGCAGGGTAGGGAAGGCGGAGGAAGGTGGAAGGGAGAAAAAGTACCACCATCCAGCTAAAGAGAACCCTTTTAAAGGTCATGGCATAAATGTGACAAATTCACCACCCAACTACCTGACTCAGAGAGCATTATTTTAAAATACCCAGTGATATGCATACCGTGACTTCTGACACTGACAGACCTGTTCATAATAAATCTGAGTAATTATACTCCAAATATTCATGAACTGACTGAACCAAGTCAAATATCCCTTGGTCATGGAGCTTATGTCTTGAAGCTTAATATACAGCTGTGCCAGTGTTAATTTTAGAGCAGATAAGTGAAGTGAGAAGGAAGGAAGGAAGGAAGATTCTAATCCACATTTTTGCTAGCTCACCACCTGGACCCAGGAAACAGCACACGGGCCGTGGTCCTTCCAGCCTGCCAGGCCTGTCAATATTCTTCTTTGCAAACAAGGTAAGATGCAGACAGAGTAACTAGCTGCTCTTGAGCTACCATGAAAGTCCCTGGTTTCACTTCTGTTTACACTGCCTAAATGGAGAAAAATCTTAAAGCAAGTATTGGGTATTTGTTCTCTAACCTCACCAATTGTTTGTGTAATACATGGTGTCAAGACCCATCTTTTTTTCTTCCTTCTTTAAAGAAAAACACTTAGAAACAAAGCAAGCTAGCCTCCCCACCCAGAGAAAAGAGTAGCATCCATAAGCAGGGTTTGATCCAAAGTCACTACAATCATTGCAAGGCATCAACTAACTTCAACTGACACAAATTCAAGCTCATATATATGTTTGTTACTGCTTATTTTGAAAATAAAACTCACGAGCTCTACATAATAGGTTCTGCTGTGCCAGTATTATGGCCCACTAAGTAATAAACACCATTTCATTAGCAAAATTAAAGTGACATCTAACCATCTTCTAAGTGTCCTTCTTTCAAATGCATCACTTAAACTAAACTACAAATGGATCAGTGGGAAAAAACAGGTCCTAGCAGAGCCTGCCTTAAGCAGGTGATCCTTTCTCACACACAATCCTCTGAACCACAGCAGCACTGTAACAACTGTTCACCGGATCAGATCCTAATATTCAAACATAGCTAATTCAGGCTTAACTGTCATATCTAAGCACAGTTATGTTGCAAACAAAGACACTCCTACTCCACAATTCATAGGGATGAATTACTTGTTTCACAGAAACCGCTTAAAATTTTTTTTGAATACCCATCAAGTTTCAGCCTTCCTAGGACTAACCCAATCTGACTATACACAGGACTTCTAACACTGTTCTAGGGGTCAGGAAATTTTCAATTATCACTCTTTGGTATCCAGGGCTAGATGGAAAACCTTTGGCAAATGGAGGTAGTGCAGATCAGCAATCACAGCAGCTTTTCAAAAGATCTAAACCCCGCACACCTCATACTGCTTCTTTTCTGTAAGAGCAAGGGAATGAAAAATACTGTGGCTGTTTCCTTTGCATGGTATCGCCAGGGAAGAATAGAATGACCATCTATGTTGGGAGTCTCAACAGAATCTGAATTCTGACTTTCCCCAAGAAGACGAACAGAATGACACAGCTCTCCCTACCCCAGTACCCTTGTGCAAAAGGGAAAAGCCATCCAGAAGCTAGCCTTAAACTAACTGGAGTACAATCATAAAGTTTTCATCTTGTAGCACATGCTAAATCCAAGACCTACAGAAGTGACAATGTATAAACTCCAACACTTGCAGTCAATGAAGGTTATGGGCAAAGAATGACAGGCATTGAGGAAAAGCATAAGCTGCTCTGTAAAAGAACAATCTATTAAGGGCTTATAAGTAGGACAGTTTGAGAAACACAGGGCAGCGGGGCGGGGAGTGGGGGGTGATTACTGCTCCTTTAAAGGAATAATGCAGGAAAAAGGCAATTTAAGCCTGGAGGTAGCTGATACAGAATGCCAGCTGAACTACAGGAACCTATGGAGGCCTCTGGGATTGCTGGAGAGATGGAAGAAGAATTTCAGTTAGGTAATTAGAGCTTCAGTAGAAGAATAAATACTCCACAGGCAATCCACAGGTGGTTCTCACCTCTCGCCTCTTCTCTTCAGCAGTGACAGCTGCTTGTGAAAGCAAAAGGAAAGGTCTCTCTCATCCAACTCATCAGTTAATAATCCTCACTGGTTATACAACAAGGAGCACACTACCAGGAGGAGCTGCCAGCCCTTCCCTCCACTGCTGCAAGGCAGAATGCAGGGCTTGAGGTGTCAGAGGCACTCGCCCCGGTAACAGTGATGCAGTGGTGAAGCCGAAGCCCATGAGAAGGCTTTTGAAAGAGAAAAGACATGCCACATGGCAGGTGAGGCAATATTCAGGTCACTTTTTTTTCCTGCATTAGTCTGCTGCCCCCTCTTCACGCCCCAGAGGTAAAGAGACTACTCTTTGTAGCCAGGCCTCCTGAAGCAAGAATGATGGAAAGAAGCTCTTGATGCTAGGGAATGATCCTAAGGGAGCAGGAGGAAGAGAGCAATGACAGTGATCCACTGAGGATTGCTAGTTCAGTTTTTTCTGTGAGAGTAAGATAGGTTACCAGTGGAAGGCATGTTGGTTATTAATGCCATGATCTGAAAAAGACTACTCTTCTTTGCCCTGCAATGATGAAACAGCTTAAGTACCATAAAGATACTTCCCCCTTTCAGAGTTTTAGAAGGGTAACTGAAATAATTGTGACTTTGATTCCCTACAAAAATGCTGCAGCAGGTTCTGCCACACAGTGAGTCACTTAAGCATTGGACCTAACCACTGACATGATTTTCTGAAGAGATGTGTTCTCTGCAGCTCCACCCTCATGTCGCCTCTCAACCTCAGGTGGGTTCCACAGAAGAAAGAAGGTGATGATGTTCTGGATTTCAGCCAGCATCCCTTAGCAGGTAGGAAAGCTGAAAGACAGACAGCCGCACAGCTTATTTTTTATTCCGTAGGTGGGGCCATTGGTGTCAGCTATGATTTGCGCTGGAATACCATGTACTTCAGTACTCGTTAATAAAACTGTGACCTCCAAATTTAGCTCTGCACTGAAAGACTTTTTCTCAGACTGCTCTGTGCCCACACAAGAAGCTGGAGAGAAAGGGAAAAGGAGATTTAAGTTAGTTTCTAAGCAGGGAGACAACTAAAGCCAGCTCACTTTTCAGCAAAATAAAGGTTTAGTTCCTTTTCTGACCAAGGTTATATACAAATCTTCGTGACCATACCTTGCTTTTTGGATTATTAGTAATCTACCTGATAGGTCTACTTCTCATAAATCTTTCCTGAAAAGACTTAACCATCAGACATACACATTTACTTCAGACGCCTTAACTTAGATGCACTGGTTTTTTCTCAAGGGTTTTCTTGCACACACAGGACAAAGTTCAGAAGGGCATTAAGGACATTAAGAAGTGATGTTAAAATGAGTAATGCTAATTAATAGGAAGTTCTGATCTTCTTACAGCACCCACCCATCTCTAAACAGTCAACTTTCACTAAAAATGTGTTCTCTATTGCTTCACTTCCAGCAGAGATCCGCACTTTTACAGCTCCCCTTTAGCAGTGTTTGCCAGTGTTCTTCAGCTGATATCTAGGCCACATGTTCCCAAAACAGAAGGAACTGATCAAAGCCATTCACCATGGAAATCTTCTGCATCTTCATTACTAGCAGACTTCCCTGAGTCATACGAATGCTGGCATAAACTCAGTTATGCTTCAGGTAACTGGATACACCTAATATAAACACTCAGATGAATCAAACTGTTACAAAATCATCAAAACTACAGATTCACTTCCATAGCTCTGTTGTGTTTAGTTGCAACAGAGTTTCAACTCTTTCAAATACTGCTCTATAGACAAAGATTTGTCTAAAACTTGACCATGATTGGAAGGAGGCTGCCAAACTGCGAGATTCATTAGTAATCCTTTTGATTTTAGTGCCCAGTCAGATATATTGAAGCCAGAGAGAAAACTATTTCCCTATCCTTTTACAGGCTTCTGGTTTTGTGTATGTTCGCATTTGGATGTGAAAGCAAAGCTAGTACACCAGCCACAACCCACTCTCTCAAAAACCACAAAAAATGATAAAAACACTTCCTCTGTGTCACAACGATGTGAAGCTGGAAGAAATGCCTAGACAAGAAAACACACCTTAAGAGGAAGCTCTATGTTCCAGCCTGTGTCCTTGCCAACTCCTAATGGACCATGACTTTCTGAACGTACTCCAGCACAAAACCAAAACCAGATGCACCAGGAACCTGCACACATGCATACCCAAACCTGTAAATATGAACTCAGATGAAAAGTTACTTTCTTTAAATACCTAATTCGTCAGTAACTGTGAAAGTAGGTATCTTTAACAGTGACAGCAAAACTGGGAAAATAGCAAGCACTGATATGGATTTTTAATGAAATTTGGGGGTTTTAATATATATTCTTTAAGAGTATTAAGCTGTATATCACTTGTTTTAATTTGGTTCAGAGAACTCATCTACTGTCAAAGGTATGAACGCCTAACATTCCTCCCTAGACAATGTACTTCTATGTTCTATGATGCATTTGCTACTTTACTGCAATTGTTGTAAAGCCAATACCTCATTCTTCCCCAAGAATGTGATTCACACGCAGTATTTCCTATAACACTGGCAACCTTAGTAAAGTGAACTTTATTTTCAGGATCAAAACTCTTGTCTCTAGCTTCACTGTTGTATTTTAACATGAAGTATTCTCCCTCTCTAAATACTCAACTATACTTTGTGGCTGAGAAAGGCGCTTACCATTTTTTCTGGTATGTGGTACCATGTTGGAACACACTTATGGTAACTTACTTCACTGCAGATAGCTGCATTTTAATGAGAGATTACAACAGTCACTAGGCAAACTATATTCACAAAAAGGTTTGGAAAAATCTATCGTTTATGTTTAACAGGACTTCCTATATTTTACTGGTTTTACATGTTTACACATCGGCCCTACACTACTACGTAACAATAGCTTCAAGCAGAATTTATATAGTTTCCACTTACATACATTCTTCCACACTTCATTAAACTTATATTTTCCACAATGTAGTTTACATGTAGCATTGTACAGAGCCAAACACGCAAAAGAACCAACACTAACTTCATTAATTTAGGAGTAACTTTCCTAAATATTCTCATATTTCTCCCCTAACAAAAATAATTAAAACAAAAATAGATTTTTGTGTTCAGAGTTAACGGAACACACATAAAAATTCCGAGGCGGCATCTAGACTCTTACGATGCTCACCACAGAATTACACACATGGAGACAGGCTCTGCTTACTTGCGTACAGATGCACACTGATGTAAATAGATGACTTGCCCCTTGTTAAGGGGCAGCATTGATATTGGCATACCTGGACTCATACCTGCACAAAAAGCTTCTCTGGGTCTCAGACTGCAGTTCAAAAACTTTACACGAGCTGGTATCACTGTGCCCACAGAAGCCTTACATGAAGAAGGACAAGCAGAAGACGACAGCTTCCACCAAGCAGCACATCAGCACAAACGCATACGCTGCTCTCGCTTACTGTGCCTCCTCTGCACACGCAGCTACGGCACACGGCTTCAGTCACTGCCTCCCCACACATTTCACACCCATTCTTCCACAAGGACTTTACATGGGATGCATTTCTATACCTTTAAACTGTTTTGCTGATACGTTCATTAACAATTCTGACAGGCTCACACACCCCTCCCAATGACCCCTGGCACTTTCCTCACCTGTGTGGGCTAAAAAATAAGAGAAAACTGGAGAGTTGAGACCAACTGAAAGCTTTAAATGCTCTTACTAAAGACAAAAAGGCAGCTGTGGTGTGCCCCAAACTAGTATGAAATTCCTTCCAGAGCAGCTAGCCATATATTTCATACAATTTTAACGTGCATTTGTGGTTCTGAAGGGTTATAACTAAGATTCGGCTAAATGCATACATTTATATACCAAAGAAGTCCCTTAAGAACAAAACTAGAATGAAGACTCTGTTATCCAAAACCAAAACAAACTCACACCAAAACAAACACAAAATAAAAAGCCCCAAAACAAGCCCCCCTACCTCAGTGCAACTTTGCTTTCCATTCACCAGACATTAAAACATATCTTCTACAAAACCAGATTCCAAGTTAAAGAAAGAAGCACAACTTAAGATCAGTTGTTTCCTGACCCGTTACCCCAGAAGGTGTCTGAATACTGCCACTGGTATAAGGCAGTATATGCACCACGTATCCATCTGCAACCTGCTCAGCTAAACCTAAGTTTATAATTCAGCAGCTTGCTACTAAAAATCTTACAATTAGACCCCTGTTTGGATGACTACTAGGTGCTTAATGTTCAGTGATAAACATGAAAGTAAACAATTCATTACAACTCGGAACTGAATGAATATCAATCAATTCAACCAAAAAGATTCTATTTAAACAATAATCAAAAATGAATAGTATCTAAGCTTAGCACATTTCCTGCTTATCTGAAAGGTCTATCTGGTAATACCGAGTGAGTCAGCAAGGTGGATTTAAAGCAATGCATTTGAACTTCAACAGCATGAGGAACTTCAACAGCAACGCAGACCAATAATTCTGAGACAAAATTCTGCTAATGGAGAATGGCCCAAACTGTCTTTTAAATCCATATGCAGATTAGATGAGACTGTACCACAGAAAACATTTTACACGTCACTGTAGCTCCTCAGCTAAGCGACTCTGAATAAGGCTCAGGACAAGGAGCTTTCTGAGGCTACAGAGACCATTGGGACACAAATTTGGTGCGGTCTGTGGTTAGAACACTCTGATGCAGCCGGAGTCACTTCATTCTCTACCTGTGCACTGTACAGGAGCTGTCTTGTGTAGCAAGGAATTACAAAGGTGAGTCACTGTCCATTGCTATGAAGACCCGTGGATGTGACACCTCAGGTCAGAAAGTATGGGCAATTCTGCACGTTTAGTATCAGCAAGGCTATCTCTCCTATCATAGCACAGTATTGCATAAAACTATTCTTCCTGACCGAGACCTTGTGAAATGACTAGACGGGGGAAAAAAAAAAAAAAACCCAAAAACCTTGAATAAACTTGCCATTTCCATTAAATACGAACCTTCTGAAAAAGCAAATAAGGACTAAAACATCTCCTATCTTAATCAGGTTAGCAAAAATTATTTTAATTTACATTCTAAGGTTGTATTTTCTCTAACAGTTCCAGGGTGGGGACAGCAGACTTCTTAGAACTATCCATTTACATAAAAGAATATTATTCTTTAAAGGTTCAGCCCAGTAAGTTTTGGGTTTATCTTCAAGCATAGACTTCAGTGGTGCTACTCCGATGTGTGCCTTCTGCCAAAACCGTTAAGGATTGAGGGATTAAATTCACAGTAAAGTGCAAACAAACATAAAACAGCTTTTCAAACACCGGTATATTGACTTGAGTGGTCTAACAGTGGCTTGAGCTTTGTCTCCATTTAATTTGACCTTCAGTTTAGTTGACCTCTCTTAACAAGAAAGTCTAGACACTGACCTTGATTGAACTGAACAAATATTTTCCCTTTCCTATGTTTTTGTAAATAACGTCAAGCACAAGATCACTCATACAGCTTACACCATTACTTACTCTCACAGTAATACTGTTCACAAGACATTTTCTTTGACTGCAGAAACAAAGCCAACAGTATTTGACAGGAAAATGCCAAAGCCACGACCATAAGATATCACAAGTTTATACGTACATTGCTGATTTTCCGAGAAATAGGTGTCCTTTTAAAAAGCAAAGAAATTTAACTATTAGCCCCATCAAATCACTGCTCCTACCACTGTTAATCTCTGAGACCTAACAAGAGAAAGTGCCCCCTCTATTTTCTCATACAGCTCTTTAAGTACAAAACATTAAAAATGAAAATACAGTTCAATTTAATTAGAGGAAAACATCACTAGTGATGTTCTTGTGTTAATTTTCCCCAAGCTACATAAACAGCTGAAATCTAATGACACAGAAACACAATTATTTTATTTTCATTATTCACATGAAAAATATGCACAGAGAGAATTAAAAGATTATTGTTTTCATATAAGCACTGTCTTAGTAGGAAGCGTTTAAAAATAAGAATAATAAAAATTCAAACAGATTATCTGAATGAAAACTTTTAAAAAATATATGTTACACTGAACGTATGTTAACAACTGGAACATAAATGCTTCTGTGAGTTTAGACGTTACCTGGACACTAAGAAACCACAGCTAAAAGAGTTTTCCTCTCCAAATAAATTAGAGCTCAGATCTCACAGCTCTTTTTTTTAATACCACACAATCTATATCAGTGGAATATATGAACAGTTTTTATTTATTACTCAGCGAGTAGAAACCTCAGGATATGGGCCACGCTGAATTAATCGTCAACCTGGTTACTGATTTGCCAATGCACAGGAAAACAATGCCCAATTACATCGTTTGTATATATTTTAAACCTTGGCCATACAAGGAATGCCACCTATCTTTAGGTGGTCAGCCCCTTGTGAAAACCCACTGTACCCAGCACTTATAGTAGCCCCTGGAAAAACACCTTTAGCTTTCCATAGAGTGGGGACCCACCAGGTTCTCAAAGCAGTATCACCTGCATGACAACACAAATGACTTGAAGAAAGAATCACCTCTGCAAATTCTTCCGAAGTTTGAAGAAGTTCAAGAACGCACAAGCAAGGCTAACTATTAAACATGCATAAAGTAACTGCACTAACAGGTGACGTTACTTTATCACTAACTCTGCACGTAACAACAACTACGTTTTCAAATCCATCAGGTTTTAAACACCATCCCACAAAGTGCTCTACCAGGATATTAGATAACTGCACGTACTTATTGACAGCTTGCACTCCGTATTGCTCCAGTCATTTTCTTAAACTGCCGCAATACTACTACTTCTAGAAAGAAACTCAGAGTGCAGTCATCTTATACCATCCTTTAACTACACAACTAAATGCTATAAACAAAGTCTCCTTTAACTCTCTGTTCCTGCATTTCAGTTCTGTTATAATACCTGTTTTCTCCACATAATAGAAGGCTTGGTAAATTTAAACAAGTACAAGCCAAACTTTATATATAAATTTATAAATATTTACATACACACAACTACACACACAGAGACAATACCTGCCATTCTTTTGAGCCTTTAAAAGGGCAGAACACTTAAGTATGGAAGTAAAAAAAAAAACAAACATAAAAGCACATATTAATACATCAATAGTATTAAATAATCCGAAATTGCTTCAACTAAATGTTCACTTTAGCATTTACAAAAATCCTAACAAGAAGTGTTGAAAAAGGAGTCTGGTTCAGAGAGAGAGTTAAGAGCTTAATTCGCCTCCATTAAGCCACCTTATCTAAACCTCAGTTTGGGTGCACGCAGGAAACAGAGCGGGATCTTGTCAAACTGCCACTCGGGGTAAGGTCTGACAGGGACGGCTCTGGTGCGAGCACCCGCCGCACACCGTCTCAGCAGTGCATGCGATACACGCCAGCAATCTCTTCCTCCACAGCTGTGAATTTATTATTAAGCGCAATTTCAAAACAGCTCCATCGCAGGGCTACACGCAAACCACCAAAGCGAGTCGATGTTTATTATCTTTGCAAACCACAGAAGATTATTGTCCCTTACTGCAAATCTGCAGCAATGATGCAAAACAGCATTTTTTTTAAAAATCCCTTTCGGAATACAAATGCCTGCCTTCCCTTATCTCTGCTGCTCCTAACCACGACGCACTGTGGACAATAGTTTCTGAATCAGCGATACCCTTCCCCACTGTCGTCAAAAACTGCGAATAAAAAAAATATTGTACTTCAATCCCAGAAAAGGGCAAACAGGAAAAAAAAAAAACATGAGACAGATTAACACAGGCAACATTAAAACACCGCGAAAATAAAAGAAATACCAGTGATCACGGATGCGAATTAATGGGCAGAAAAGCAGCAGCAGCAGTTATTGCAGAGGCACAGAGAACCAGCTTTCCCTGGAACTCATGCAACTAATGACCTCCCCAACTGCTGAATTAAACGGGTCCGGGAAAACAAAACGCTTACTGCCCGGTTTAAGACACGTCTC